>NW_027069874.1:555081-583030 GCF_002906115.3 Quercus suber
CCCCCCCCCCCCCCCCCCTCCCCCACCCCCACCCTCTTTAGAAAAAAAATTCCAAACCCAAACCGTCTAAACATATTACATATCAAACTCGATTAAACTCCAGGAATATCATCCCAAACTCATCCTACTTATATTAGAAAAACCCAAACCCGCCTGTTTAACCATGAGTTGGAGAAAATGGGTCGAATTAGGTCTATTTTTAACTTAAAATTGGACATCAAAAATATTTTAAAAGGGAGAGATAGGTGCACTTAATTTTATTATAAAACCCTAGTTTTTGTGTAAATAAATTAAATAATGGGGTAACTTGGTAATTTAAATAAACAAATGGGCCAAATTCAGGTGTCAAACGTGTAAAACCCAAACCCTTTCCCATCCTGGGTTTATAATGGAAAACCAGACCAACCATAAACCCATCTAAAAAATCTCAAACACTTAAAAGAGGGTGTTTAGTTCGCTTGATGTTACATTACACCGTAATGTTACATTATTGTAATCTTACATTAATGTAATCTCAAAACAAGAATACAATACATTGTTTAGGAAGGTGATGTGATATATTGTGTAATCTTAGATTATGGTAATATTAGAAAAAATAAAATGAACCAAACACTTTAATATCACATCACCATAATGTGCATCACAATAAGGGCACTTCACAGCGAATCAAATGCCCCCTTATGGTAAGGTTTAGATTGGGAAAAAAAAAATCCGTCAAACCCAACCCTTTGCCATCCTATCAAACCTCACTTGCAAAAGCCCTAAACAAGCACCTCTTTTAGAAATAATTCACAAAATGCATGCCTTCCCAAACAAATTCCTAAATGGGTAATGCAATATCAAAAAATTAAAGAGGTTAGTACCAAAATCAGTTTTTGAAAAGGTAAAACCACCCTCAAACCAACTTATTATCCTTAACCATGGCTGATTGGATCAGCTACATGAATTCTTTTGTGCCACTCAACTATATCTAAGACATTTGAAAAGGGAAAATTGAAATATAAAATAAATAAATAAGAAAGAAGATGTATAGAGACGGATATCTTATTCTTCTTCTTCTTCTTTTTTTTTTTTTTTTTTTTGCCTTCTCTTTTCCGGAGACAAGATTTGAACCCAAGCTTTATTTTAAAGCCCAAAGTTCCAACACCAATCTCATTTGCGCCACTACTAGAGCTGTTATTATAACAAGGTGTAATATAGCCCAAGGTTTATTCTAAAGCCCAAAGTTCCAATATCAATCTCATGCGCCATTACCAGAGCTGTTACTTAAACATGGTGCATGCAATATAGACCATTGCCAATTTTATCTAAGGAAAGCAAATCTTAATTCTACCAATTTCAGGTATCAATCACTTTTATTGCTGTTTCTCAAAAAAAAAAAATCACTTTATTGGATTATATATATATATATATAAAATGCATCCTAGTCCATACCTTCATTTTCTTACACCCCAAACCCTGAATTATTGGGTACAAAAGAAATAGTGGCATATATTAAGTGTTGGTTGCAGTGTTGTTAAAAGTATTCTTAAAACTAAAAGCTCAAAACCCCAAGATCTAAACCTTTTAGTTGGCTGAAGTGGAGCTCATCTAAGAAAGTGCCCCTAGGCACTTTTTTTCTGGTGCTTTTTGATGAGGCAAAATGCATGGCTTGCCTCACATTTTTATTTTTGCTAAAAAAATTTATATGAATCATTAAAATTTACAACGTGATCTTGAAGAAATGTCATGGGCATTGATTTGGTATATAAAAAAATATTCTTAAGGTGTTGTATTGCACAATCAATTTCGTGTCTACATATCAAGAGACATGAACAAAGATAATTTACCATTCTAGCATGTTTGGTCTTTTGTTTTTGGCTTTATATATCTTGATTGAACCATATACTTCATTTGATCATAACCATCACAGTTATGTATTTTATACAGCACAAGGGAATTACATAAAAGGTTATGTTCAAACTTTCTATGCCTGGATTACTATCATATTGTCCACCAATAGTTGTTTTCAACTTTACTATACTAAAACTTTTAAGTTGAAATAACTAATGTAAAATTTCAACTCAGAAACTTTGTACATTTGCTTCCATTTTAGCTAATAGGTAAATTATAATACTATTTTGTGCATTAGCTTTTTTATTATATATTATAATATATAAGATCTGAAAAATCTATGTTTTACTTCAATTAGGTGCAAGCTTTTTGCACCAGGCTCCAAAGCCAAGCACTGTAATGTTGAACATTTTGCCTTGTTGCTCCAAAAATATCAACTCACAAACACAGTGTTGAATATGAAGGAACCAGCATTTTCACTGGAAACAACTTGAAAAACTAGTTTTGATATTCCCCTCCAAACTCTCATAATTTCTCGTCTCAAAATATATCAACTCATTCTAAAGGAAAAATGTTAATGAGCTATATGCACTACACCATTATAAGAGTGAATTCCAACAAGGGTAGAAACAATTTGTTGCTCTTCATAAATATAAGTTGTTTTAAGATGCCTTCATAATAGAATTTTTACCTTCCTAAATCAATGGGAAACCAAAGCTAAAATGTAGCATTAATTTTTATGCCAAAAATCCCAATCCCAAACTCAAGAACTTGACTAGACCTTTACACTTTTATATGTGAAAAAGAAAGTGGACTTCATCACTTACCAAAAACCCTTAAAGGATACATAGCTTCCATAACTCGCCTCATTATTTAAATTTTTACTCCCCTAATATTTTTCTCCCTTCATATGCAAAATTTAAGTGCTTACTTCTGCTTAGTTCTAAAAAAAAGTGAATTACTTTTCACATACCTCATTCCTAATGCCTAGCAAAAAAAAAATAATAGCACCCTATTTCACATGAATAAACTCATGCGTAATGACAGATCTATTTCTACCATGTGGCCATCAAGCTATACGTGCACATAAACACAAGAGTGACGAGACTGAGCACTGTCACAACTGATGTGATATTGGCAACATGATATACTCACCTAATATAAATTACAATCTACATTCTTGGAATAGAAACTCGCAACTATACTGCACAAGTAATATACAAATGTTGGGGGAGGGATCAGTTCTCTCAAACCCACTCAGTTAAACTGATTAAAAATGCTAACTTTAGCTCAACAGCAAAGGAAAATATCTTTTAATTTTCTATTTCAACTCTCACTAATTTAGCTTTATAGCCACCTTGATTTTAAGGGAACAACTTCATATTGCCCCTTGTCATCAACTGAATCTCACCAACTGGGTCGAGACCAATCAAAAAGAGAGAGCAAACACCTTGTCATCTACTCATTCCATCCTCTTTAATTAGTTTTGGAATACCATTATGCTTTATTTAAACACTTTATAGGAGTATAAATCTTTTCAAACGGATTCCTTCATTCACTTTATGCACATTACAGTCTAAACCCGGTGACAATGTAACTAGCTAGAACTCATTCTATGGTTGTCAGACACTTTAGAGTGCTAATCTTAGTGCATATATTCCCTCCTCTGTCACCTTTTCCAAAAAGACGATTTTGCGATCACCAAGGCCATCTATCCTTTAATACAGAATCTAATGCACAAAGAACAAAAGCTGAGGATGCTATATAAATAACAAATTAATAAGACACTTATTATCCATGCAACACCACAAATTGCACGTTGGTTAAACCAATAAACAACCCGACACCACAAAAATATAATCCATATAATATATAATAGTTTTTTTTTTTTTAAATATTCGAGAAATTGCTTCCACAGTGACAAAGCTTGGGTTTCATAAAGACCCATCCAGAAGATAAACTTGCACAGAAAGAAGATCACATCAAACAAATTAATAAGCCAAAATTCAAGAAAGAAAACTAAAAACGATTAAATATGAACTACGTGTTGTCACCTTAAAACGTTTCAAGGAGTAGCACAAATCAATGAAATGAAACCGAGTATAACAAACACCATCAAATTAAAGAACAGAAGCAAAATATTATTTATATATGTATATACCTCGTTAAGCATCGAAATGAGCCTTGACTTCAGGGGGGGAGTGACGCCTTAAAAAATTGTACTTAATAAGCCCACCTTACCTCCACAATGACAAATAAGAATGCAACATGAGAATGAGCTCTAGTTTACTTACCATTGGAAGTGATCCAGGGTGTTACATATTCAATGTTTGACTACAATTCTGGCAATAGTTGAGTAAAATGAGTGCTCTCTTGGGTAGTTTTCTGCTCCATTTGGGCTTCCACATGCTATTAGGAGGGAATCATATAGTAAGATAGCATTGGCAATAGTAATAATGTGTCCCTCCTGTTGGACTATGATCTGGTCCTTTTTGTCTTTTTGGAATATGACCTAGCCATGTTGCAGCTAGTTAAGTTGAATTCTTGCATGATTGAACCTCCTTTATTTTTAAAACATTTTTATTTGTAATTATTTCACCTCATTGTAGTTAAGGGGAATATATGAAATGGGTTCTTTTGGTGCGCACGAATTTCTAAGTAATGAGACTGCAATGAGAACCTATTAGTTCTTAGTGATACTATTGAACTTCAAGGTGGTTGCAACGTTGTAATTTATATAATGTCCTCTAGTTTTTAGAGTTAGAGAGGAAGAAAGAATAGTTATATGGAGTATTCATTTTATATTTGATTGTTGAGTCATTTTCACTGTTTTCAATCTGCTCTAGGTTTACAGGAGGTACAGACAATACTATCAACAGATGCAGACGGTAGTAACATCATTTGAGTGTGTTGCCGGGCTTGGAAATGCAGCCCCTTATGCCAACTTGGCTATAAAAGCCATGTCTAAGCATTTCAGGTGCTTGAAGAATGCGATTACTGACCAACTTCAGTTCAACTACAAGGCCCATGCAACCCTTGGGAATGATGAAGCTCCAAGGCTTGGAAATGCTGACAGAGGCCTATATTGCCAGAGACCAGTTCACAGTTCAGGATTTCTTGAGCACCAACCTGTTTGGCGACCCCAAAGGGGGCTTCCTGAACGCGCTGTGACTGTTCTCAGAGCATGGTTGTTTGAACACTTTTTGCACCCGTAAGTAATTTAATTACGTGATTAACACAGAAGAATATATATATTCCTTAGTGGACTAACTGGACATCTTTTCCTTCTGTTATTTATGAGTATGTTGACTTCCTTTAGTTACTATGTTATGTTACAGTTATCCTACTGATACAGACAAGCTAATGTTGGCGAAACAAACTGGTTTATCGCGAAGCCAGGTGTGCCATTCCTTCATAAATCATAAACCCTAGCGATATTTAAATTTTCAATAATTTCCATGTTGATATTAATGTGAGGTTAATGTTCAATTGATTGTGATACTACTTATGATGAGCCAGGTTTCGAATTGGTTTATCAATGCAAGAGTAAGGCTTTGGAAGCCAATGGTGGAAGAAATACACACGCTGGAAACACGGCAAGCCCAAAAAGCTTCGCAAAGGGATGAACGAAGTGCCAACAGATCAAGTGATCAGCTAACCTCAGCAAACTCACTTGTATCTGACAACCCATCCACCTCTACCCAGAGGGCTCAAGACACCCCATCAAAACGCACTAGAAATGAACTTCCTGATATACCTGTGGGGAATGAGGAACCGCGGAACTTATCTTACAACAACTTCTTAAGTCATCCTCATCATATGGGTGTTGGTGTGAGCGTGGCAGGTGGAAATAGCGGTGTGTCTTTAACATTGGGTCTTCACCAGAATAATGGGATAGGTATGTCAGAGCCCTTTCCCATAAATGCAGTTCAACGATTCGGTCTCGGCCTTGAGACAAATGGTGAGGGTTTTGTTATAGGGGGTTTTGAATCACATAATCGGCATTTTGAGAGGGATGTCATGGGAGGGCAACTTTTGCATGATTTTGTGGGTTGAATTGAAGATGTTCAGTTTAAATGGGTAGCTGGGAATCATTTAATTTAATATTATACTGAATTTCTCAGTTAGAATGTGCCTTTTATCAACTCCCAGAATCCAAGCTGACAAGATTAGCCAAATGGGTTTGCCTTTTATGTTGTAAGAGGTATGTTACGTCATTGCGTTGTACACAATCTCTCTTAAAAACCCACAACTTAAATTATTGGTGAAAATTCTTGTGTAAATCTATATGATAAGAATTGATATCAAGGCATAGGTCAATCAAGTCTGGGTTAGACTAGCCTTATATTGTGCTTTGTGGTATGAATGGAATCGCAGCTTAAAAAGTTTCATCATCGGCCGGGACAAACTAGGGTTTCCTTAACAGTAGTTGGAGCCTAATAAAACATGTTCCTAATCATCATTTACGGAATTTTCAGCTTTGGTGGATGTAGCTTTTCAAAGTGTTTCTTCTGCAGTGTGACCTTGCATCTCGTTGCCTAGGTCTATTTAGTGTGATTTTTTTTTTGGTATGCTGTGTATCAATCCTCTTGTCTCATCTGGTGTTTGGTCGCTTCAGGCATTGATATTGATAAGCTTGGTAACAGTTCCATACTTGTACTTTCATTTGTATGTATGTTGTACACATCTCTAATTTACATAGCAAATCTGCAGTCAATGGACGACGCTTCTTGTTTATTTCTTGAAATACCATCTTTCACCCATGTGTAGAGATGACAGTCAGGAGACAGGTTCAACGGTTTACAGACTGATACATCCTGATCCTAAAAGGATGGGTTTGAGATTCAGATATGGGAACTCGTATTCTACTCTATTTTCTAAGTTAACCAAACGGGATCATGATTTTCTATATAACTCGTATCAACTATTTTTTTTATCTTGTCTTATCATAAAAATTAGCTTGTAACTGTATGTATATACATGGATATACTTAAAGTATATAATAAGATGCATAATATAATTTATATATATATAATTTAAATACTATTGATAGTTATTTTTATATTTTGTTAATTTTTTAAAAAAATTTGTAAGGATATTATTAAGTATAAAATGTAAATTGTTTTTTTTTTAAATTATTGTGAAGCTTTTTATTTTTTATTTTTTTTTTATTTTACGATCTATTTATTCTAGACTATTTAGTTTTTGTACTTAATAATACACTTAGATAAATATTTATGATGTGGTCTCATATTTGATTTTACAGTTAAGAAATAAAATTATTTAAGAATAAATAATTTAGGACACATGGCGCAAAATTCGAACTCTAATTTGGAATTCTAATTTGAGTATTTCTCTGTTTCACCAATTATATGTGTGTGTATATAGATTCATACAATACAACCAAAAAAAGAAAGTTAATTTTGTTTATAAGAATTGAATGATTAATGTAGATCAATTTATAGTAGGATTTAACGTAAGTATTGTAATGATTTGCTAATGCTTGGATGTTGTTAGGTGATCTATAGATTTAGTGTTGCCAAACCTTGGAAAATTGTAAGTTTTCTCAAGTCACTAGTGTATTTTCAAGTAAAAAAAGAGGAGTTCTTGAATTCTTGACAAATTCTGCCTTCTGGATTGATCAAAAAGAGAGTTGCGAGTTGTTGGATTGATCAATAAAAAATCATGGATTTTGTCAGATCAATCATATTATGTCGTCTGTTTCGGTCCTATTATGTGCTCTACTTGTTGGACTATAAAACAAATTAGGGATGATCAAAACAAGGGAGAAAGAGTACTTTTCTTGTTTAAACTAGTCCAACTAATTGACGATCAATGTTGAATTCCTGGTACTATCATATACTACCTGTTATGAAGAAAACATTCAAGAGGTTCTTGGAGTCGGTTGGAGGTTTCAGTACTGAACACGGATGTGCCATCCGTAAAGGCATTCATATATTAAAGAGTTTAGAGGCTTTGAATTAGTTAAAGGTTTTTGTTGTAAGTTCATCTATGGGTAGAATCTAGATATAAAATTTTATAATAGATTGTTAAACTTTTATTAATATAGTGGATTGTCTTTTTAGGGAAGGTTTCCCAGTAGTAGTTTTTCCCTTGAATAATTTTCTTTGGATTTTCCACTTCATCATCATATTGCCTCTCATTGTATTGATTATGTGCAATTGGTGACACCATATTTGATATGCGATCTATATATGCTTTAATTGTTAATATTTAATTGGTTAAATTGGCACAATAGGACTAAAATACTAAAATAACTTGGCGACCTGCTGCATAATCAACAACTAGGGTCCAAATAACCCAACTACATCGATGTAGTTGAGTAGTATTTTAGAATTTAACATTGAGTAATACAAAGTTCTTTTCAAAAAAGAAAAAAAAAGAAAAAAGAAAAAGAAAGAAAGAGTAATGCAAAGTTTAAAAAAGAAAAAAAAAGAAAGAGTAATGCAAAGTTTAACTCCATTCAAGCATGATAAAATAACAAGCAGTTTTGAGATAAGGTTGGATTTATATATATATATATATATATAGTGGGATAAGTCGAAAGAAGTTTAAAACATTTACATTTGATTCTTTAAAAGTTAAACTAGATTATAGTAAGAAATCATCTTTAGTGCTTCATACTCTACTATTCATTATTTTGGTCTTTGATGAGAGTATTATAACATTTTTCATTGCTCTCTCTCTCTCTCTCTCTCAATTTTGAGATAAGCATGGGTTTTTAAAATATAAGTGGAATGGGTTGGGAAATATTCTTAGAGCATTTCTGTTTGACTCTCAAAGGTCAAAATAGATGGTTCAATTGTAGCATGAAATCACACTTAAAACACCTAAATTCCTATATGTACCTTATCATTGTTCAAGTTTTAAAAGAGCAATGTAGCGTTTTTCTTTTGTTGGTTTTCATTTTTTATTCAAACTCTTTATTTATCTCTCTAAAAACTTCTCTATCCACACATGTTGCCCTCTCTCGAAGACGTTGAAGGATCTCTTCTAGTAGTTAAGATGCAATATATATATATATATAATATGTGTTAAGTTGTAGCGGTGGGGTTGGGTGACAGTGCACGGGGCGATGGTAGCAAGTCTAACAGAAGGCGGGGTTGGAGGGGAAGGAATGAAACAATTTAGGGGGGAAGGCAAAATAAATAAAAAAAGGAGAAGAGTTTATTAAGACTATTTTAATAGGGTGTATAAGAAAATAATAAGTATGATGTATGATATAATTGAAAAGTTGGTTACTAGCTAAAAGTAGAAATGTGAATTCTTTGAATTTGGGTAAATTGCAAATTACACTCCTGAAGTTTGGAAGTGTTTGGATTTTACACTTTAGAATTTCAAAATTTGGATTTTACCTCCTAAAGTTTGAGAATGTTGGATTTTACACTCTAACGTTTCAAAATTTGGATTTTATCCCCAAAGTTTGGAAGTATTTTGATTTTATACTCTTAAATTTTGAAACTTTATGGTGTAAAATCTAAATACTACCAAACTTTATGCTATATTTGAAAGTTTGGAGGGAGAGGAGAGTAGATGAGAGTAGAGAGGAGGAGAGTAGTGGGGAGGAGAGTAAAGGATAATGGTTATCCTTTACTTTGTTTGGATGTTTTTAAAATTAAGTAAAGGAGAGGGGAATAATTAGTATTTTCATAGTTTATAATTTTGTTAATATGATAAAGGTAAATTTGGTAATTCATTTAGTCAAGCATTTCTATACTTTATTCTCTTTCCAAATCTCTTTAATTTGGGAGAATTAAAAATGAGAGGTTAGAAGTAGTGAAAAACCTTGCAAACCCTCCAAATTCCTCCCCCTCTTCCCTTTAAAAACATCCAAATAAGGTAATTTAACTTACTTTCCCCCACTCTATTCTCCCTCCATTCAAACAAATTATTAGGGAGTAAAATCTAAATACTCCTAAAATTTAGGGGTAAAGGAAAAAAAAAATAAAAAAGGAGAAGAATTTATTAACATTAAGAATATTTTAATAGGGTATATAAGAAAATAATGAGTATGATGTAGGACATGAACGAAAAGTTGGTAACTAGCTAAAAATAGAAATGTGAGTTCTTTGAATTTTGTAAACCTGGATGTCAAGGCTCTCAAACTCTAATTAGCTTTGATTTGAAATAAGTTTCAGGTACATTTTTTCTAGGGTATAATTCACTTTTCGGCCTTCAAATTTGGGGCATGCATGATTTTGTATTTTGGACATTTTAACTTTTGAAAGCAAAAAATTTAGTCATGTCACAGACTGTCCATCCAAACTATGGGACATCAACGTGAGCTAACCATTAGTTACATTAGCAAAACTGGATGGAAAGTTGATGGCATGACTAACTTGTTATATTTTTCAAATTTAAAGGATTAAAATAAAACACTTAAGATCTGTTTGGATACTGCATATTTGTCAAAAACAGAAAATTTATTACTGAAAATACTGTAGCAAAATATTAATTAAAAGGTAAAATACTGTTCACTTGCTACTGTTCACGCGTTTTTGTGCTTTGGCTGGCCCATGAACAGTGCCAAGGGTCCAGCCAAAAAATGCAAACACTGCAATAATGTAGACGTGTTGCTAAACAAACTCACACTTAAAATATTTGAGAGACTAAAATCACACGTCCCGAATTTGAGGAGCAAAAAATGAAATTTATCTTATTTCAAATGTAGGGTAAATTGCAAATTACATTTTTAAAGTTTGAAGGTGTTTGAATTTTGCACCATGAAGTTTCAAAATTTGGATTTTACCCCCTAAAGTTTGAGGATATTTGGATTTTACACTCTGACATTTCAAAATTTAAATTTTATTTCCTAAATTTTAGAAGTGCTTAGATTTTACTTCCTAAAGTTCAGAGGTATTTGAATTTTATACCCTAAAGTTTCAAAATTTTTGGTATAAAATCCAAATACTACCAAACTTTAGGGGATAAAATTCAAATTCCGAAACGTCAGAATGTAAAATTCAAATACCTCCAAATTTTAGGGGGTAAAATCCAAATTTTAAAATTTTATGGTATAAAATCCAAACACCCCTAAATTTTAGGGGTATAATTTACAATTTACCCTTAAATGTATGTTATAGTATGAGAAGGTATCTAGAACCATTCCTTTACAGACGAGTTGCAATCCTTAGTTATCACAGGTGTTGCATATTTATGAATTTGGTTCCAATAGATTGTGGCATTTATGCAGGATAACAAAATATGAATAATCTTTGGTAGTGTGTTTAGATTAAATCTGGGATTTGGCTTTGTTACTAAGTTGCAGCAACTCCTACAAAAATGCATACGTGTCAATGTCTCAGATAGACACCTGTGCATACTTATATTTAAATGAAAACTTCCATGTCAAGGTTGAATTTTTACCAAATGGCCACTTGACACATGTGCATTTTGCAGAAATTGCTGCAACTTAGTTTGCAGAAAATCCTTGCCCTTAAATTTGTGTTTCTTTTTATTTCAAATATTCAATAGCACGTATTATGATGGTGATAATAATGGAGTGTAGCAAATGTTTCGGTCCTTCATAAACATTCCCAATGAAAGGTTCATGCACTATACTAAAATAAGTCTATTACATCAAGTGTTAATATAACAAAATTAGTATAATAGTATTAGACATAATATCATATCTACAAATTAAAAGTCATTGCAATAATAACTTAAAAGTGATAAATTATTACATTAATAATAATTAGTTGTAATAACATATAATTTTTAGTTGCAATAGGGGCAATAATACTAAATTGTATTAAGAAATTTTTTTGCAATAACTTAAATTGAAAAAATCTTTGTAATAACTTGATACCAATTATTTTGCAATCTATTACAATAGAAATTTCAAATTGACAGCTTATTGCAACAAATATATAACTAAATATCAATTATTTTACAATCTATTGCAATGACAAACAAGAAGTTACAACGAATATATTATTATAATAATATAATACCAATTATTTTACCATGAAACAATTATCTATTACAATGAAGATATTGTTGCAATAACTTGATCCAAATTATTTTCAATCTATTGCAATAATATTTGTGAAATAATAGCTTATTGCTATAAGATATTCGAGGTAGTAAATTGTTTATTGCAACAGCAAATATATTATTACATCAAAATTGTCATTAAAATATTTAAAGTTTATTGTAATGAAATTTTTTGTAGCATAAACCTGTTATCTCAAACTTTTTTGTAACATTTTGCATAAACTATTGCAATGACTCTGATGAATAATTAAAAATATTATTTTTTCTTTCATAACAAAGAGTTTAATATAATTTTCTTCTTATTTGCAGGAATTTAGGAGTAGCTAAATTAAGTTGTCTAACTTTTCCAAACCTGGAACAGCTAGAGATGGAAACTCAAAGAAGAAATATCCAACGACAGAGCAGCCATGGTAATAAATAAATAAATAATGTGATATAGAAAGAAAAAGTAAAGAAAATACTAAAATGAATTCTATGAGGCAACATGCCAAGTTGCCTATTATGGGGCCAGAATATCAGGTGGTCTCGGCCCACCTCAAACCAGGCCTAGAGGCTTGTGCCGAGGATGCATGTGTGGTCCGAGGATAAAAGTACGACACCCGGGCCCCAAGGAGCATATTCGAGGACGGCCCCGTCCTCGGACACCCGAGACCTTAGAGGTACACGAGCGCCACTCCATCAAAGAGGGGTCTTCTTGAATATCCGAGGAGGAAAGGGCAAGCGCCATGTGTCGGCGACGGGAGCACGGTGAAGGAGCAAGTCTAAGGCGAGCTGTCACCTCCACATTAAATGCCCTCAACTAACGTCCTGGCCGCATTAATGAGGATAGGACTCCTGAACAGTGCTGACTTGAGTGCTGCAACCCACAGGAGGAATGAGAATGCGGCTGATGGGACAGGCTTTCAAGTGGTGGCCTGACTGATCAACAAATGTAAGGTTAGGATCAGTTGAGAGAGGTGTATATAATGTAAGGAGTCTCCCTTAAAAGGGGGACGAAAAAATCTGAATTAAGGGAGATGGTAGCAACTTGTACTCTCTCAATCCTTGTAATCAATCTTCAAAGAAATAATAAGAACTCCAAGCACTGGAAGACAAGTCCGAGGAGCATGATTGTGCAACTCAATTCATGTTTAGGTTGTTAAACTCACGACCAACCATGCATGGCAGTTGCATTCTTTACTAGGGCCTAGTTCTTGACCCGACTCTCTATAAATTCATTGAAGGGCAAGCTGGGCTTGGGTCCACTCTCTCAACCCGTAGAAGTGCTCAAATCTGGTCCCTACAACTATAATATCAAAAAACTCTTTGCTGCTATAAAGCTCACCAATGCCCAAAAAAAAAAAAAAAAAAAAAATTATATATATATATATATAATGTAATAATATCTGATTCTCTTACTTTTTCAGTGCCAACAAGCTACCGCTCAAAGTATTGGAGAAATCAATTAAGTTGACACGGAATAGGGTAATATGCTAATTGATTTCAAACTTGTTTTCATCCTATTTGTTTATTCATTTCTATGTACATGCTTGTCAAACTAGCTAATATGCTAATGGATGTCCAAAATTTTATGTAGGTGTTGGCCTTGGAGGATGAACATGAATTTCTGAAATATGCACTTAAAGTACAACAAGAACAAAAGGAAAAAGAAGATCAGGAGGTATATTATGTATTTACAGGTTGAAATAACTTAATAAACACTAGCTATTTGTATTTACAAATCCTAAATGATTTTAGTATAATGTACATTTAGATTTGTTAAACCTATTCAATCTTTCAACTAGTGGCAGAGCTAGGATTTTAATTCAGCCGCAAGATAGAAAGACAATTTTAAGAGTAATATTAATTTGAAATATCATCAAAATAAAGAAAAGAAGTATAATCAATTCATAGCTAATAACAATTAAATTAAGATAATAATTTAAATAACATCAGAGTCATTGGAATAGTTTATGCGAAGTGTTGCAATAAAATTTGAGATAATAGGTTTGTGTTACAACAAAATGTCGTTGCAATAAACTTTAAATATTTTAATGACAATTTTGATGTAATAATATATTTGCTGTTGAAATAAACAATTTACTACCTCGAATATCTTGTAACAATAGGTTATTATTTCAAAAATTTTATTTCAATAGATTGAAAATAATTGACAAAAATAATTTGGGTCAAGTTTTTGCAATGATATCTTCATTGTAATCGATAGTAGTTGTTTCATATTTTTCATTACAATAGATTATAAAATATTTGGTATTAGATTATTGTAATAATATATTAGTTACAGTTTTATGTTTGTCATTGTAATAAATTGTAAAATAATTAATATTTAGTTATTGCAATGATATGTTTATTGCAATAAGCTGCCCCTTTGAAATTTCTATTATAATAGATTGTAAAATAATTGGTATCAAGTTATTACAACGATTTCTTCAATTTAAGTTATTGCAAAAAAATTTTCTTAATGCAATTTAGTATTAATGGCTCTATTGCAACTAAAAATTATAAGTTATTACAACTAATTGTTATTAATGTAATAATTTACCACTTTTAAGTTATTATTGTAACAATTTTTAATTTGTAGATGTGATATTATATCTAATACTAATATACTAATTTTGTTGTATTAACACTTAATGTAATATACTTATTTTGGTGTAGCGATGTTAACGCTTATATTTAATCTTGTTGTCCACTCATCGTATTCTTATATAGGGGACGAAAGTAAAATGATTTAAGAAGAATACTAAAACCTAGGCTGCACTATATAGTTCACTATAATTATACTTTGGCATTGTCTTTCAAGTCCTTGAGTATTTTTCTCAAGTTGTGAACCAATGGCCAATGTGCTGATTGTGTTCCTCGTTTTGAACAAAATTGCAATGGGTACTAAACTAACATTCCATAGACCAATCTGGATTGAGAGAGAGAGAGAGAGAGAGAGAGAGAGAGAGGGTGTAACTTCAAATGCACGTTGCACTTACGAGTCCAGAGGCATGAATCACATGATGACCCTATAGCCTATAGGTAACCCAATAAAACATTTTCTTGCTTGCTTTTGTGCCTTTCAGTACTAAGAGCGGGTCTCTCTTGTTAATGTTTTGCACGGCTGCAAATTGGTTTCGTCGTTAGTGGAAGCAAAGATTTTCTGACCAAAAAATAATGTTCTTTAACAAAAAAGAGCTGGATCCAGAGACTCATTTCGATGAATCAAATCTTTGCTTGGGTGTCAATTAATCAATTAACGGCCTAGAAGGTACAACCTTTGCTTTTGCATTGGATTATTTTACCAACTGGAAAAGCCTACGTGTTTTATAATGATTTTATAGTCTGTCTTTGGCTAATGGCTATCTTATCATATTATAAATTTGTACCTTTACAGGTAAAAATAAAGTAGAAAGTAAATGCCCCGGATAAAAGAGGACCAGAAAAGCTAGCGGGTAATTCGAGGTTTAACTTTGAGAGTGATTAGCAAGCAATATTTTATATTAATAAGATTCTTGCATGGGCCATGGATGGAGCTAACCGTGTCCATATAGCATTGTAATTTGTACACTAAAGTTCATTCAAATAAAAGATGTATGGGCCTACTGCCGACAAAAAATATTGATGTGTGGGCCTGTAGTAAATTTTAGCATGTTTATTTATTGGCTGGAGAGTAATCTCACTCTTACACAAGGAAAGTTAAAAGCAAAAGTTTCATATGGGCTCTAAGTCTCAATCTACGAAACTGTTCTTTTTATCAAAAGCCCATTGATCAGAAGTATGGCCGGCCCTGAAGCCTAGTCCATTGTTCGTCCAAATTGTCTTAAGGGCCAAGGGTCTCTATTTCTCTCTCCTTGGCAATGATGCACCTCGGCCTCATTCATCACTATCGGGATGGTTGGTTGAGATTTGTTTTGGGCTGAGCCGCAAGCTCAGTTTGAGCGAATTTCAAACCGTATCAGCTTCCTTTTTATTTGGTTTGAAGTTTGAAGATGAAACCCCCTCACCATGGCTTTAGAGTTTAGACTTTGGCAAATCTAAAGGTTGAGATTCAAATGACAATGCAAATCCCCTTATGCTAAGCTGCTAAGGGACTAACACAATATGGAATTGACAGGCTCCCAAATTAAATTTATTGAAAGGAAAAAAAAATATAAGAAAAACGCAAAAAAAAAAGAAAAGCATTGTCATTGATAATTAAAATAATACAAACAATGCTTGAAAAATACAGAACTTTGGCTTAAATACAACTTACCAAAGAGAAAATTACAAGGCTTAATCTCCTTGTTACAATATAAGAAAATAAAAAGGAAATTACAAAGGAAAAGTCCTAATCTACATTTCAAAGATTAGGTTATGGGATAAGTTACTAGGTGGGAAGGTGTTAGGTAACCACCTACCCCAACCTAATTTGGTCTCCTAGAGTATATTGGTCAAAATAAACCAATCAATTATTTTTTTTTTGATACAAGATAGAATTCTACTCTAACTTAATCTATGTGTATATGCCTGTGAAACTCCATCCTAGAGACTTGAAACCTGGCCCTTACCCTCCACACTCTACAAGCACTTATACTTATGGAGTGACCATTGCGCTAAGGCTGCGTAGTGGTAACCAACCCGCTATTTCAATGTGTAGACACTTAATTTTGCATCCATAATTTAATCTTGGGAGTTAACTGAAATGACCATTTCAAGTACCCAAAAAATCATAGTTGCATTTCATGCATTAAATCATTCATCACATATCATAAAAATGATATTGAAATTCTAATGGTCGTGACGATATGCCTGATTTCCAAATCGGACCGTAAGATTGAAAGATATCACAAGATCAAATTTTCATGGTCTACATGCATTGTATGTGGGTGAAGCTGATCACGTGTGATTAATTGAAATTAATTCTGATTGGTCAACAATTAAAATTAATTAAGTAATTTATGTGATTGGCTATTGGTTTTTATTAGAAATAACTTGGTTGTACAAGAATAAAGTGCATAATTAGATAACAAGGGAATTGTTGATAATTAAGTCTTTTTAGAATATTTATCTATTAGATAATTATTATTTTAAGGACCTGATTATCAAAATAAAAGGGATTTATTTTGGAATACGAGTTGAAAATACGTCCAGGTGCAATTCCCAACTCAGAAAACCCCTAAAAAAGAGTCCAGATTGAACCAAAAGAGGAGATTGGGCTTGGCACTCTTGGAGTGCCAAGCAGCACATGGCAAGTGCCAATTGGCACTTCCATAGTGCTGATTGGCACAACTTCAAGGCTTCACCTAGAAACGATTAGATCAAGCCAAAGCATATCAGATTCGATTTTTTAGGGATAAAAATTCAATCTAATTCTCATCTGATTAGACCTACCTTATTTTCTAAGCACCAAACCTCTATAAATAGGGAGTTAAAATTAGAAATCAGGACCCCTCTCTCCCCTTACGTTAAAGAAATTTTGGAAGCCATATTTTAGGAATTTCTTTTCTGTTAAGTGGTCCTTATTTTAGATCTTTAAAAAGTTCATTCTCCTTGATTTTGATCTCTAGGATAATTCTCTCCTTGTGGAATATGTTCTTGCAGGTAAGTTTCCATCTTTTTATCTCCATGAAATTAATTCAATTTTCCATGTTGTTTATAACATGTTCTTTCTTTTATTTGTATTGATTTTTCTTTCTAGTGATTATATGATGAATGTCTGTTTATGCATATGTGTTTTGTTCATGTAATTATGTAATGCATTTGATTGAACCCTAGATTTGTTGCTTTATGTAAATTTATGTAAAACAAAATCAGATCTGAATTTATTTTCAAATCTCCATTGTTTTCTGAAACAAAAATCAAACCGGAATTTATTTTTTCAAATATCCATTCTTTTCCTAAGCTAAAAATCAGATCTAAATTTATTTTTCAAATCTCCATTGTTTCCTGAACCAAAAACCAGATCTGAATTTATTTTTTAAAACTTCTTTTATTTTCTAAAACACAAAAATCATATTTGAATTTTATTTTAAAAATTCATTCTTTCTTATTTTGAAAAATCAAATTCGCAATTTCTTAAAAAAAAAACTATTTTGTTTCTTAATAAAATAATCAGATTTGGATTTTCTTCTTGGAGATTCATTCTATTCTTTAATTAAGAAATCTGATTTAGGAACTCTTTTTAAAAAAAAAAAAAAAATACATTCCTTGCTATATATATATAAAAAAAAGATTTGAATTCAAAAAAATTAATTTTGCTTGTTAATAGATTCAAAACTTCTCATAAAAAATATATATTTTTAAAAAATTCTGATGTGATTCCTACTTGCATAAATGCAACAGATCTAGGATTTTGCACATTAACCAATTTTAGATCTAGTAATATTGACACAATGATTTGTATGTCATTTTTTTATGGTTATTTAAAAGGTCATTTAAAGTCTAGAAGACCAGACTCTGTCTAGGCAGGGTGGGTGTCTAACACATTCACATCCTGTAACCTAGCCCCCGAACATTGGAATCTTAGGTTGGTAGATTTAGTGTCTTATTTTATTTGGGTAGATTGTAACTAGGAAACAAGGCTTTATTTATTTATTTATTTTTTTTATAAACTAGATTGTACCTAGGAATCAAAACAATGTAAAGTTCTTCCTACCAAGATGTAATTATTTCCAATTAATGAGAATGTGTACTATTCAAGATATGTTATAGTTTATAAAGTTTTCTTATTTTACTCATAAAATAAGTGGCGACTCCATATAATGTTGAAAAGGAAAGGTACTGATGCCTAAACCCCTTTTCTGAGAGTACCAAATTTCTCGATCTCTCACACAATGCAACACAAAGAACAATAAAAAACCATAACATTCAATTCAAGTTTGAAAGAAAACTCCATTGTCCACAGTTTAATGGAGTATGAAAGCTATTTGCGTGGAAAAAGAAAGGAGTTAGCAATGAACATGAAACATGCAAGGTACTAAGTAACATGCATGAAGAAAATATAGATGTAAGTCTACATGCCATGTGCGTATGCATGATGAAACCTAAATTGATCTAAATGACATATGAATGATCTGAATTAAAACAAACAACTAAGCCAATAACAATTGAAAGCCCTAATTGCACAAATCTAAAACAACGAATTAAAAACCCAAGTTTAGTGATGTAAAATTACACAAATCTTAAATAAAAATTTCAAAAGTCTAAGTTCCTTATGCCAAATTACACAAATATAATTTTTTTTAAAAAAAAAATACTCTAGGTTTGGGAGAGTACTCAGGCATGCGGTCCAATTTAAATATTTTTTCATTTGAAATTGACAACAAGACTTTGAGAGAGAGAGAGAGAGAGAGACTTATACAAGCATATATTTTACACACGTTACTATGTTAGTGTACATTTCTTACACACAATGTCCATAATTTCACATGCTTTATCCACATTTTCTAAGCATGCCCACATTTAACCCATGAAATAAGAGATGTGTTTGAATGATGTGCACTATTAAATGTGTGATAATCAAAGCCTCTTTTAAAACTCTTTAACTACTAATTGTACTACTTCCATCTGTCATTTTCATTCTAACACGAATGGTTATGCCTGTGGCTAACATCATTGGCGACAGCTAATCTATTCTGGATAGTTATAAATCAGTTTCATGAACACCCATACAGCTCACTGCTACAACCTAAGAGTAATGTTACAGCCACACACAGAGAGCAAGCAATCTATTTTTTCATTAATTAATTAATTAATTATTTTCCCTCTATTATTATTTGTGGTTGAACTGATTCAGGCTAAACCTGCATTGGATTTACGGCAAATTCTAAGAAGTAGAGCATGTTCGATATACTGTAACTGTAATTACATAGGAATAAGAATAGGTATTACAAGGAATACAAGACGCCATAATGTAATACTTATTACTATTCATTTGTCTGGTGAAAACACAATAATAGAACCCTAAAGAAAATAGAATGAAAGCATTTTAAATTAAACTTAAGATATATTTTAGAAAATATTTTACTCATATAATTATATTTCCAGAAAAAATATTTTTTAAATTTGAAAGAGAGATTAATTATTTTTTAATGATTTTTTATTTTCATAATTGTTACATGCATATGGAAAGTTTGTTTATTTGGAAATATATTAATTTTAGAAATTAACACACCTATTAAGGAATAGCTATTACAATCCTTTCAGAAATGAATATTTATTCCTCATCAATATATATATATATATATAAAACCGAAGTCTCTGAATCTCTCACAATTTTCCATGTCAGCACAGTATTTAAAAAAAAAACAGAAAAAAAACTTTTCTAAAACCCAAAAAAAAAAAAAAAAAAAAACCTTTTCTAAAACACGATTAAAAAAAAAAAAAAAAAAAAAAAACGCAGACCCACGCTCTGCCATTCCTCTCTCTTCTCTGTTTCTCTACCTTTTCCATCCCCAAAACGTATCACTGAAAATCAATCTTGCCAAGAAGCCATCCCCACACGGTTAGGTCCAAGATAGAAAGAAGGCATCACCAACCATATGGTTTGGTCCTTCGATGATACATACAACTATGGTTTCACAGTTGGAGTTGAAGAGAAAATCAAATTAGACATCGCCACTACTGGTAAATAATTTTCTATACCATTAACATATTTTATTTTTATATTTTCCCAATAAATGTAAATGTTTAATTTTCTGATCTGGGTATTTCATAATATTTTGATTAGGAATCCATAATCCTAACCAAATTTGATTAGGAATCCATAACCCTATATTATATTATAAATAATGTTTTTTTAGGGATTATTTGTTACCATGCAACTCACGGCTGAAAATTTGTATTTTTCATTCCTCTCTTCTGAATTTTTTTTTCTTGCTTTATAATTCTGAATTTTTATTGCTCTCTTTATAATTCTTCAGTTTTTTTGGATTTAATTTTGTGAATTTTTATCTGGGTTCATATGGCTACCCCTTACAAACTTGATTTTAGTGTATAGTTTGGGGATTTAAATCCAAAATTCATAAGGAATTTTAATTTCTAATTCTTTGAGATTGTGTATTTGAAATTCTTTTATGATTCATATGTTAGATATTGGGATTGGTATTGACGGTGGGATAGGTTTATATTGTAGAAAACAACATTTAGATAGTTTTAGTAATAGTTAATAGTATTGTACAAATGTTTTTTTTTTTTTTTGGCTACACTATTGTAACAATGATTTACCATATTGATTATTAGTATGTGGACTGGTGTTACTTTGGAGCTTTAGGGGCCTCTGTTGGGCTGCTACTGCTGTGGACTAGAAGAGTGGTAGAGAAATTTGATGGAGCTATGGGAAATTATTCAGTTTATGTAAGTTTGGATGTGTGGATGATCAATACAAGTCAGTGTTTCAAGTGCCTATGGTCCCAATTCTGAGCATGACAGATATGTGGGTTTGGTGGAGTCTTGGAGGAGATTTTGATATGATTCCGTTTGAGAAGTAGGTTTGATTTTTTTTTGATGATTTATTTCATGGTGTGTTTGTGTCTAGAATTGTTTAGTATTCCCATCTCTCTTACATGAACATAAGTTGTTTGATAAAATTCCTATGTATTTTTTGTTTTTGTGTTATTCTAGGAGTCATATTAAATGGAGATTGGTAAGGAAGAAGATAAGTAAAGAATGTGATGCTATGTTGCTGATTTAATCAGGTTGAGATGTGTTTGTCGGCCTTCTTTTTTCAATGTCATTTTTTTGCTATGTAAAAACATGATTGGCTAGGTTGCTTATGCCTCTAGACAATTAAAGAATTTTGAACAAAAATTACCCAAACTCATGATTTGGAATTGGCTGCTGTGGTTTTTGCTTCAGATTTGATGGTAAAGTATTGAATGTTAATAATAGGCCCTTGGTTACAAAACTGTTATGATCCCATATGTAGGTATGATATATAAAAGGTCCATATATGATTTTGGATGAGGGACAACATGAATGGTTTATATAAATAGTCTAAAGAACTCCACTCATTTTTCTTATGCTTTTTTAATTGAACCAGGATGGATTTTGTTTCTCCAACTTAAAACGAATGACTGGCTTTTATGTGCTACACCTAAAATAGAAATTTGTTTTTGAAAACAAAAAATAAGGAGAAAAAATAGTTATCAAGTTGTTAAAAATAAAATAAAATATTTTATAAAATGAAAAAAAAAAAATCCAAATCACAACTAGGAGCCAATAAAGTTTGTATTTTAAAAGTAGTAGGTTTTTAAGATTTGATTAAAAAGATAAGCTAGAATTTACAGTTGAATTTGAAAGTAATACAAAATGCTTGGAGCCAATAAAGTTTGTATTTTAGAAGTATTAGGTTTCTTAAGATTTGATTAAAAAGATAAGCTAGAATTTAAAGTTGAATTTGAAAGTAATCCAAAATGCTTGGAGCCAATAAAGTTTGTATTTTAGAAGTATTAGGTTTCTTAAGATTTGATTAAAAAGATAAGCTAGATTTTGTATTTGAATTTGAAAGTAATTCAAAATTCTTGGAGCCAATAGTTTTTGTATTGTGGTAATAGTAGGTTTTTCAAAAAAAACTTTTTAAGAAACAGTATGTTTGGTAATTTTTTTTCCCTTATTTTTTGTTTTCAAAAACAATTTTCTAATTTTGAGATTAAAAAACTTGTTTGACAACCCAAAATGGATAGAAAACAAAAACTGTTCTCAAAACTCAATTTGTGAAGGAAACTGAAAACATGCAAATGGTTGTTTTCAGTTTCTAATTTTTAAAAGTTAGTGAAAAAATACGCATTTAATTTAATGAATCTGTCTTATTTAATGAGTTAACATTAGAGTGCAAATCCTAATAACAAACATATTTTAGTATTTTCTATTTTTTTTTCAAAAAATTATATTTTTAATTTCAGCTAACCAAACTTGTTTTTGATTTCAAAAATACAAGAAAATTGTTTTTCTTTATATTCCCAAAAAAAAGTTTTTGAAAATAAAAAATAAAAATTGTTACCAAACATAAGTTTTTCAAATTTGATTGAGAAGACGCGTTACAAATTTGTATTTGACTTATCAAAGTATTCCAAAAATGCTAGGAGTCAATTGTGGTAAACAGCTGCTTTTTTGTACGTGTAATTAAAGATTTAGAATTCCAATTTTTTGATATATATATATATATATTTATTTATTTATACTACTACCAATAGGTTTAGGTCTAAGAATCCAAGTACAAGTACTGCATGTGTCATGCTTAGAATCGTACACCATTTGATAGCTGAGTGCTCCTCCTTCCCATCTGAATGAGCAGGAGAGATCTAGAGCAACAATACCGATTTCATATTTGTCACCATAGGGAACGCTATAGGGTAAAGATCACCCACTTCGGTTCCACATTTGATTGTAACATTCGAGTCTTTCTTACTCACTAAATTATAGATATCAATTGTTGCAGCTTTTGCATTCATAGAGAAGGTAGTAACACTTATAAACAGTGCAAGCAACAACAACGGTGATAAGTTTTTATTGAAATGACTCATTTTGTTTGTCTATAAATGTATAACTGGTGGTGGGTGCAAAACAGAGTTGTTAACATGTTCTTTAAATATAATGTGGCTGTAGATTTGTAGTTCTATTTTGCTTTAAAAAAAATGATAAAATGCAGTTAACATCCGAAGTTTGGTTGGCATTAACTTACATTTCGGGGTTGGTTGGTGTTAGCCCAAATTTTGGGGGTGTTTATAGTATTTTACTTAATTAAGAAACATGGCAATCTACCTTTTCAGTCAAAAAAAGAAAAAAAATGGCAATGATTTTAATGTTTATTAAGGCTATATATATATATATAATATTTGTTTACAAGTTAGGTAATGCTACATCTAGAAACTATTTTATAACATTTTTACAAATTGTTGATTGACCAACTCTTACTGATTCTTAGCTCAGATTTCGGGATTGGTTGGTGTTAGCCCAAATTTTGGGAGTGTTTGCTGTATTTGACATATTTAAGAAAACACAGCAATGATTTTATAATTGTTTATTAAGGCAAATATATATATATATATATATATGTTTACAAGTTAGGTAATGCTACATCTAGAAACTATTTTACAATATTTTAACAAACTGTTGATGTAACCAATTTTTACTGATTCTTAGCTTAGATTTCGGGATTGGTTGGTGTTAGCCCAAATTTTGGGAGTGTTTGCTGTATTTGACTTAATTAAGAAAACATGGCAATGATTTTATAAATGTTTATTAAGGCCACCAAAAAAAAAAAAAAAAAAATCTGTTTACAAGTTAGGTAATGCTACATCTAGAAACTATTTTACAACATTTTAATAAAATGTTGATGTAACTAATTTTTACTGGTTCTCGTCTATGTCCACCATTTATATTACATTTTCACTTACTAATAACCACTCAACACATCAGCGGTTTGAAAAAAATGTTATAAAATAGTTTATAACTCTATCATTTTTATGAATTAAAGCGTGCAAGTGCAACACGTATTAGTGTTTGTTAGGAAGGAGTTAAGGAATCTTTGCATGTAACTAATATGTTTAGAAACACTCAAAGGTGTTCCTTATCAATATCTTCTTTAATGAAGAAGCTCGACACAAGCTCAACACAAGCTTGATCTATCGAGATCTACGATTTCAGAATTCCCATGTCTGAAATTTGGCCCATGATGACTTGGATTATTAGGGTTTCTCTCTACAACCCTAGATCATATAAAAGGATTATTTTAAAGTCATCAAAGACATAGAGACTCAATTAGAGAACTCATACACTCTGTGAGAAGCTACTGCGTTTGTGCATTTTAGGGTTTTATAACCAACTACTTCGAGATCTTCAACATGCTTTGAAGTGAAGAACTTTGCAGTCAACGACAATCTTTCAATTGCTTGGAGTTAATCATGTACTAGGATCCATGCATGTGAAGAAGTCTTCTACAAGAACAAGTCCAATTAGGGATTGGTGGAAAGGTTCAACTGTAAGTTGGTATTTTGGGATGGTCTATGGGCAGTGGTAACATTCATTATACTTGTAATCGCTTGTTCTTAATTAGTGGATTCTTGGGAGTGGTGACTTGAAATTCACACAATAGGGCTTTTGCCTTGCGAGACGTTTTTTCCATTTGTCAACAAATCACTATTCGTTTAATTTCCACTGCATATTAGTTTATTTGGTGATTTGTTGGTGCCTCCACGATTTACATGTAATTTGACCTAATTAATCAACTTTGGTAATTGAATTAATTAACTGGGGTCAATCTATAACCAACACAAAAGATATATATATATATATATAGAGAGAGAGAGAGAGAGAGAGAGAGAGAGTGTTTTTCTTTTACCAATGATAGTATCCAATTTTATGCGTTTACAAATTACTAGACTAAAATTCAACATTTACAACTCATGAATAAGTGGAATTGTATTTTTAGGCTATAACCAAGTTTGTAACCAAATTTTCTATAAAAAAAAAAAAAGTATTTCCTTACTAAATTAGATTATAAGTTCCCCATCCAATTTTATGCGTTTACAAATTACTAGACTAAAATTCAACATTTACAACTCATGAATAAGTGGAATTGTATTTCTAGGCTATAACCAAGTTTCCCCATAGGCTTGAGTTCGAGGACTGTACAAGGCCTTGGTTCTGTCTAACACTTATGTCCTTTTGTAAGTAACTAGTTTTCTTATAGGTTTGAGTCCGAGGACCATGCAAGACCTTGGTTTTGTCTAGTACCCAGGTTTTCCTTGAAATGGTTAGTTTTCCCACAGGCTTGAGTCCGAGGACCATGCAAGGCCTTGGTTTAGTCTAACACTTATGTTCTTCTGTAAGTAACTAGTTTTGCCATAGGTTTGAGTCCGAGGACATGCAAGACCTTAGTTCTGTCTAGTACCCAGGTTTTCTTGAAGTGGTTAGTTTCCCATAGGCTTGAGTTCAAGGACCATGCAAGGCCTTGGTTTAGTCTAACACTTCGTCGTCAATGCTCAGGGTGAAGGAATTTGTCCCACGCTGGAATGTTTGCTTTTAGAGCGATAGCTGTCTCAGCCTCGCCTTGCCGAGGATGGGCTCTTCCTTAGTCTGGGCAATTGGCCAATACTAACCTGGACGAGGGCGACTTGTCCATTTGCCTTTATGCACAGTGGTAGCCCCGTTGCTCCAATTTTTTCGCCACTTCTGATTACGAAGCTTCCTTTAGCTGTTCGAGTTATGCGCCTGATGTTTCGATGTGCGAGGCGCGCCCTATTATATTCTCGTGGATTAATACAAATCCAACGGCTGGTGGCCTCCTTGGAAATTGGTTGGGATTAATGTCGCTGGCAATTCTTCCTTTGAATTATGTGCGGATTAATTCCCACCAACCTTCGCCTTTTATATAAGGCTCTCTGGGGGAATCATTCTCCCACACTTCATGAATACTTAAGTTCAATAGGAACTCTGAGCCCCAACCCTCTAAACACCTTCGATAACCTTGCCAGGATTGTGATCGGGCTTGGGGAATGGGATGGCCCTGGATAAGGGCAAGGGCAAGGAAGCCAAAGGTGTTCCTACCTTCCGACCGAGCAAAAGGGTGGTCTTTTCTCCTCAACCGAGAACTGTGGCGGTTGTAGATTGCGTCATACTTTCAGCGCGACAAAGCTCGGGCGTTATCCTAGTGGTAGTGTGCCTGGCAGTTAGGGGGGAGGTCCATGAAGAACATAATGCTTTTCTCTGGCACGCATCCATGCCTGCCCTTTAAGCTGGTAGTGACTCGCGCCCAGCTTACCCACTGATGGAGGTTCGCAAGATTACGTCACATTCGGTGCCCAGGTGTTGCCGCCTCCAATGTTTAATTATCATGAGGCTGGGGGAGCATCAAGGGAACATCATGGAATGGGCCATTAGGCGCTTTTGCATTTGCTCCTCTCTTCTCACCGGTACCATCCATACCGGCCCGGGGGTTCTTGGTAGCCTTAAAACAAGCTTGCCTCAGCCTTCCTTTCTAGGGTTAGCTTTTGAACAAGCCATCTGGGCCTCTGTTTGTATAGTTGGCTTTAGAACAAGCCCGTCTAAACCTTTGTTTGTATAATGTACTTTTCCTCTATTTAATAAAAAGGCTACAATGTTTATTCGCTTTTTTCTCTGAATCTTTTATTTTTCTGCAATAATCGTTTCGTGAGCAAATGCGTCGTTGTTTGTTGTTTCTTTTTTTTTTTTTTGATGGGATTCGGAATCGGTGCCGTTGGCGGTGACGAAAAACTGCCTAACTTTGTGTAAGTTAGCATCGTAGGAACAATTGCCCTCTGCGCTTACTAGTGCACAAGTTCTCCCCACAGACGGCGCCAATTGTAGGGACTGGGTTTGAGCACTTTTACTGTTGAGTGAGTGGACTCAAGCCCAGCTAGCCCAATACAATGAATTTGTAGAGAATGGGTTCAAGAACTTGGCCCTAGCAAGCGGACAACGCCCAATGCGGTGCTCACCACCATTCGAATAAAGACGAGTTGAAATTATCCTAAAAAATCTGTCCTCGACCAGGTCTGAGGAGCTTGATTGTAGTCCTTCTCTCCTCCGAAAAATGTCCCTTCTTTAATCTGTTTCTTCTCCTTATATAGTCCTTTTCTAACGATCCCTTTCCTCCACTTGTTGATCATCCATGCCTCTTTTGACAGCCCGTCCCATCAGCCACCTTACCAAAACTCCCAGTGAGTTGCAGCAATCGAGATAACGCTGCTCAGGGGTGATTTCCCCATTAATGCTGCTTGAACATTAGTTGTGCGCATTTAATGTGGAAGTAACAGTTCAATCCTGGTTTTACTCCTCGGCCATTCTTCCACGGCTGATGTGTTGTACTTGGTCTTTCTCCTTAGATGCCTCGGAGGGATGCCTATGGTAGCCCGTTACTTCCTCCTCCCATGGTCCTGCTTTGCCGAGGACATGGCTGTCCTCGGCGAGGGCACTAGGCTTCCTCCTCCTCAGCATAAGCCTTGGGTTTGGTATAAAGTGGGCCAGTGGGTTGCTAAATTCTCCAGCCCCAGAAGTTTAATTTCTTAATTTTAGAATCAAATGTGGGATCACATCATAAATATTCATTCAAGTAAGTTATTAAGTACAAAAACCAAATAGTCTAGAATAAATGAATCGTTAAAAAAAAAAAAAA
>NW_027069874.1:587266-621832 GCF_002906115.3 Quercus suber
AAAAAAAAAAAAAAAAAAAAAAAACCAGCAATCTAACATATCCAACACCACAACCAACTCATTGAACCATCAAATCATAGTCTCACCAAACTACTACCTCCAACACCACCACTGTTGTTAGCCACTGCCCAAAACCCCATATCGGGATGCAAAAACAAAGAAATAAGAAAAACCCAGCAATCTAACATATCCAACACCACAACCAACTCACTGAACCATCAAATCATAGCCTCACCACACTACCACCTCCAACACCACCACTATTGTTAGCCACCGTCCAAAACCCCTAGAAAGTCATTTTATACCTGATATAGAGGAAAACCCAAGCTTCAGCACACCTCCTCCTTGCTTGCAAGTGTTCGGAGATTTCACTTTGGCAATCAAAGTAAAGAGAGAAAGGGATTATGGGTTTGGGGATTTTTGGGGGTTCTAAGTTAGAGAAAGGGAGAGAGCACTTTTCTTTTTTTTAGGGTTTTAATTTTGGCTTATATAGTAAAGAGGAATTTCTAACGGAAATGGTAGAGATGGGTAACAGGGGTCTAGTGGAGGCCACCTTAGGTGGGTTAAGTGACAAATTTCAAACCACGGGTAGGCATTGTTAAAACGGGTCAAACCACAAGTAGGTTAACTGTAATTTCCCATAAATTTTATCTACTTATCACCTATTTTGAGTTTTGTACATTTACTAATTGCACACACAACAAGTAAATCAATGCTAAATCTTGTTCATAAGACTATGTTTGTTGTCTAATCTGGCCATCTTTAATTGCATATGAATTGATGTGAAAATACAATTTTCTTGATTAGAGAGGAATTTAAAGAAAAATTTTTTTAGAAGTTTTAAATCAAGTGATTTTTACTTCTTGGTTGTGTTGAAGATTGAAAACTTAAGTACAAAATGGTTTTGAAATCTTTTGGTTGTGTTCATGTGCATTATATTCCATAAAAACTGTTTTTCAGTTATTTTTCTACAAAATTTCCAAAGTTTTTTAAATTTTCACTGGTTCGATCAATCGATCAAAGCTAATTCTCAACCTATCAAAATTGTCCAGTTTTTAGGCCAAAACTCTCTGCCCTATTCGATTCCTATTCGATTGATGCTCGATCGATCGAAATCTTTAAGTGTACCCTTACGATTGCTACTGGATTCTTTTCGACCGGTCGAAATTTGAATATTTCTAATTCTTAAGGGTTCGATAGATCAATTTTGTCCTATTATCTCTCATTTTTCTTCAATCCCTCTCGATTGCTATTAGCTTTCAATTATTTATTTATTTATTTATTTTTTGTCTTTTCCGAGTCAAAGCTTCAAGGGTTTTCATATACAACATTTGGTAAGACTAAGGCCATCAAAGGCTTCCCATGAAGCATGGCAACAGGCAGCCAGACTTGGGGCTCAGACTATTGAATGACCTCTTTTCCCTTGTCCTGACCACCAATCCTTAGCTGCTTAGAAGGTCGGCGAGCTTCATCTTCCTCTTGGGAGGAACGAGATCTCCCCCCATCCACTGAGTCTTTGCCCTTGGAAAGCTTCTTCCTCTTCAGGTCGGTTGACTTGGGTTGAGGGTCTGAGGCCGGCAGAGTAGAGGACGACTTAGTCTACGCAGGCAAAGACTTAAGCGAGGGAAGGGGAAGCTTGAGTGGAGGAGAAGGAGGCTTAGACTATGACCTCCCCAACGTGTCCTTTCCCGGTTGGCCCTTAAGTAGGTCGAACAGGCTAGTTTGAGGTTGTCTCTTGAAACCCATCTCGGCCTGAGTACCAGTCCTTGGTGACAAAAGGTCTACTTCAGATAAATGGGGAATGCCCAAGTCACCAGAGGGATCCTTGGATAGATGGACTTGGTCCAATGCACCAAATTCGTCCTCAAACGAACCCAGATCAACTACTTCTCTCCCTTCTTCCAAACTTCCTCCCTCGACCTCTACAGCTCAATGGGACGACGAAGAGCCTGCCAACGGGACGTCCTTGGGGATGGAAAATCCTTCAGAAAATGAGAACCCGTGCTCCACCAAGGTGATTTGGCAGAGCCTAAGGTCCTTAGCTCTGATCACGTGTCTGGGAGCCGAGAACGACTTCTAAAGCGACTTATGCTTGAGGAACTTGTAGGTGGTTCTAACTTGGTTGTCAGCCGCATTCACAAAGATCTCCGCTCTGAGGACCTTTTCCAAGTCTTCCTTGTTAACTAAATGGAAGTGTCGTTTGACGGCATGTGGATCTGCAAAAGAAAAGCTAGTCCCTGTTAGCAACCAAGCAATGCAAATAGTGAAAACATAGCAGATCAACCTCCCCATATTCTGAGTACCCTACCTAGCTCTCCCTCTACTATCGGGCAGTGAAGGCCGTCGTGCCACTCCCCCGACACAATGAGAAAATCCTTATTCAACCCCTTGCTAGACTCAGGGAGACACTAAATGAGCCTAACTCTATCGTCCCTCGTCTTCATGTAGTAGGACTAACCCATTAGGTGCTGGAGATTGTAGCACCAATTCACGTCGTGATGGGCTACCCTCAACCCCATCTTCTTGTTCAAGGCATCCACGCAACCCAGGATCCTAAACACGACAATGGCACACTAGGTAGGGGCTAATCAAAAATGCCTAAGATAGCCTCTCATCACTGACCCTATAAGGATCCTTATACCACCTTCAAGGAAGGCGATTATGGGAATCACTACCTTACCAACCTCCCTCCTAATATACCGATCCCCCTCCTCGCAGTACCTCAGATCCATGTTACTGGGTATCCTATGAGTGGCGATGAATTCCTCCATCGCCTCCTCAGACTCAACCAATTTCTTAAACCTACACATCCTGAAAGACGACTAAAAGACTCTGAGAAGAGTGAAAATAAGAAAGGAGTAGAGGAAGAGGAAAATCAAAAAGGGAAAAGTATAAGATGGAGTAAGGAGAAAACTTACGGAAATAAGGGAAGGCGCTCCGACCCAGGCTTTTTAGGCTGTGAAGAAATGCAAATTGGGCTGAAGACTTGACCGGATTCGGGGTGTGTGCATAAGAACCCTTGAATGTAGAAGTTAAGAGGCAAACCGGTTCAAATGGGTATTTACCCCTTAACAAAAGACAACTGTGCAAGGCTTCCTGCCCATAATGGTGAAAGATCCACACCGTTGGATTACCATCACACCATTGAACGTGGGGAGTATGAAGCTACCAAAATTTAATACGGGTGCATACCGCATATCAAAGCACCAGAAACATGCGTTGACAGATGAAAAGACTTCAAACGCTGACTTAGGGCCAAACTAGACAAGCCATGGTATAGGCCCGAGGACATCAAAATCCTCCTCCCCGTCCAAGGAGCCAGACAGCAGGATTTTAAGAGGCTATTGTGGGGTTGGAGAATTTGGCAACCTAGTGGCCCACCTTATACCAAGCCCAAGGCCCATGCTGAGGAGGAGGTAGCCCAATGCCCTCGCCGAGGACAGCCATGTCCTTGGCAAAGCAAGACCATGGGAGGAGGAAGTAAGGGCTACCATAGGCAACCCTCGAGGCATCTAAGGAGAAAGACCAAGTACAACACATCAGCGTGGAAGAATGCCGAAGAGAAAACCAGGATTGAACTGTCACTTCCACATTAAATGCGCACACTAATGTTCAGCAACATTAATGGGAAATACCCCTGAGCAGCACGTCTCGGTTGCTGCAACTCACTGGGAGTTTTGGTAAGTGGCTGATGGGAGGGCTTCAAAAGAGGCATGGATGATCAACAAGTGGAGGAAAAGGATCGTTAGAAAGGACTATATAAGGAGAAGAAACAGATTAAAGAAGGGACTTTTTCGAGGAGAGAAATACTACATCAAGCTCCTCAGACCTGGTCCAGGACAGATTTTTAGGATAATTTCAACTCGTCTTTGTTCGAATGGTGGGAGCACCGCATTGGGCGTTTCCGCTTGCTAGGGCCAAGTTCTTGAACCCATTCTCTACTAAGATCCACTCACTCAACAGTAAAGTGCTCAAACCCAGTCCCTACAAAACCCAAATGGAAAATCCACTTATTATATGTCTTCAAAAACCTGACGGTGAACAGTGTAATCGTTATGATGGTTAAATGTATGTTTTTCCTTGGTGTGTTGTACGTAATAAAGAAGATTCATCTACAATAATGTTCTCCTTCTGGGTTTTAGAAGAAAATAATAATAATATTTGGAGTATTATGAATGTATGGTCTTGTGAATTTAGACATGGCAAAACGGTCGGGTCGAGTCAATCAAGTTGCGGGTCAAACAGGTTGCAGGTCAAAAACAGGTCATTTTAAGTGGATTAAAAACGAATTCAGATCAATCGGGTTGCAGGTCTGGTCAGGTTGACCCGTATTTTTCACATAAATTTTTTTTTTATTAAGAAAACATGTTTTTGTCATTTGGAAAGTCATGCAACAAATTACTTAATGTAAAATGCATTACGTTGAATTCACCACTTACATCAAGAATGAACTACACTTATTAATACTTATTCAATAATTTTAAAATTAAACAAATCATAACATTGCTATCTAAAACAAAATAACACAAAGATAAGTAAAACAAATACACAATAATATAATTCCTATATATATAATTTAAATACTATTGATAGTCATTTTTATATTTTGTTAACTCTTTAAAAAATTTTGTAAGGATATTATTAGGTATAAAATGTAAATTGTCCATGCTGTTTTTTTTTTTTTTTTTAACGATTCATTTATTCTAGACTATTTGGTTTTTGTACTTAATAACTTACTTGAATGAATATTTATGATGTGATCTCACATTTGATTCTAAAATTAAGAAATTAAACTTCTGGGGCTGGAGAATTCGGCAACCCATTGGCCCACTTTATACCAAACCCAAGGCTTATGCTGAGGAGGAGGAAGCCTAGTGCCCTCGCCGAGGACAGCCATGTCCTCGGCAAAGCAGGACCATGGGAGGAGGAAGTAACGGGCTACCATAGGCATCCCTCCGAGGCATCTAAGGAGAAAGACCAAGTACAACACATCAGCCGTGGAAGAATGGCCGAGGAGTAAAACCAGGATTGAACTGTCACTTCCACATTAAATGCACACAACTAATGTTCAAGCAGCATTAATGGGGAAATCACCCCTGAGTAGCGTTATCTCGATTGCTGCAACTCACTGGGAGTTTTGGTAAGGTGGCTGATGGGACGGGCTGTCAAAAGAGGCATGGATGATCAACAAGTGGAGGAAAGGGATCATTAGAAAAGGACTATATAAGGAGAAGAAACAGATTAAAGAAGGGACCTTTTTCGGAGGAGAGAAGGACTACAATCAAGCTCCTCAGACCTGGTCGAGGACAGATTTTTTAGGATAATTTCAACTCGTCTTTGTTCGAATGGTGGTGAGCACCGCATTTGGCGTTGTCCGCTTGTTAGGGCCAAGTTCTTGAACCCATTCTTTACAAATTCATTATATTGGGCTAGCTGGGCTTGAGTCCACTCATTCAACAGTAAAAGTGCTCAAACCTAGTCCCTACAATTGGCGCCGTCTATGGAGAGAACTTGTGCACTATCAAGCACTGAGGGAAATTGTTCCTACGATGCTAACTTACACAAAGTTAGGTAGTTTTTCGTCACGGCCAACGGCACCGATTCCGGATCCCATCAAAAAAAGAAACAACAAACAACGACGCATTTGCTCAAGAAACGATTATTGCAGAAAAATAAATGATTCAGAGAAAAAAGCGAATAAACATTGTAGCCTTTTTATTAAATAAAGGAAAAGTACATTATACAAACAAAGGTTTAGACGGGCTTGTTTTAAAGCCAACTATACAAACAGAGGCCCAGATGGCTTGTTCAAAAGCTAACCCTAGAATGGAAGGCTGAGGCAGGCTTGTTTTAAGGCTACCAAGAACCCCCGGGCCGGTATGGATGGTACCGGTGAGAAGAGAGGAGCAAATGCAAAAGCGCCTAATGGCCTATCCCATGATGTTCCCTTGATGCTCCCCCAACCTCATGATAATTAAACATTGGAGGCGGCAACACCCGGGCACCGAATGTGACGTAATCTTGCAAACCTCCATCAGTGGGTAAGCTGGGCGCGAGTCACTACCAGCTTAAAGGGCAGGCATGGACGCGTACCAGAGAAAAGCATTATGTTCTTCATGGACCTTCCCCCTAACTGCCAGGCACACTACCACTAGGATAACGCCCGAGCAACGGGGCTACCACTATGCATAAAGGCGAAGGGACAAGTCACCCTCGTCCAGGTCAATATTGGGCCAATTGCCCAAACTAAGGAAGAGCCCATCCTCGGCAAGGCGAGTTCGAGACAGCTATCGCTCTAAAAGCAAACATTCCAGTGTTGGGGACAAATTCCTTCACCCCGAGCATTGACGACGAAGATTTCGGCCAGATCTCGTTTGATCCGGCCAAATTTTGCCTAGATCTCGCCGGATCTGGCCAAAATCGACACTCGAAATGAAACCTGAAACTGACCTGATACAACCCGAAACCGACAAGACCCAAACCGAAAAATCCAGGCAGTCGTTCGGGTCGGTTTCGGGTCAAATTTTAATCCACCCGATTAAGTCGGGTTAGGTCCGGGTTGGGCACAAACCCGACCCGGCCCGACCAGTGGACACCCCTACTTATGTTCTTCTGTAAGTAACTAGTTTTCCCATAGGTTTGAGTTCGAGGACTGTATAAGGCCTTGGTTTTGTCTAACACTTATATTCTTTTGTAAGTAACTAGTTTTCCCATAGGTTTAAGTCCGAGGACCATGCAAGACCTTGGTTCAGTCTAGTACCTAGGTTTTCCTTGAAATGGTTAGTTTCCCCATAGGCTTGAGTCCGAGGACCATGCAATTCCTTGGTTCAGTCTAACACTTATGTTCTTTTGTAAGTAACTAGTTTTCCCATAGGTTTGAGTTTAAGGACCATGCGAGACCTTGGTTCGGTCTAGTACTTAGGTTTTCCTTGAAGTGGTTAGTTTCCCCATAGGTTTGAGTTCGAGGACTGTACAAGGCCTTGGTTCTGTCTAACACTTATGTTCTTTTGTAAGTAACTAGTTTTCCTATAGGTTTGAGTCCGAGGACCATGCAAGACCTTGGTTCAGTCTAGTACCCAGGTTTTCCTTGAAGTGGTTAGTTTTCCCACAGGCTTGAGTCCGAGGACCATGCAAGGCCTTCGTTTAGTCTAACACTTATGTTCTTCTGTAAGTTACTAGTTTTTCCATAGGTTTGAGTCCGAGGACCATGCAAGACCTTAGTTCTGTCTAGTACCCAGGTTTTTCTTGAAGTGGTTAGTTTCCCCATAGGCTTGAGTTCAAGAGTTCAAGGACCATGCAAGGCCTTGGTTCAGTCTAACACTTCGTCGTCAATGCTCAGGGTGAAGGAATTTGTCCCCAACGCTGGAATGTTTGCTTTTAGAGCGATAGCTGTCTCAGCCTCGCCTTGCCGAGGATGGGCTCTTCCTTAGTCTGGGCAATTGGCCCAATACTAACCTGGACGAGGGCGACTTGTCCCTTTGCCTTTATGCACAGTGGTAGCCCCGTTGCTCCAATTTTTTTGCCACTTCTGATTACGATGCTTCCTTTAGCTGTTCGAGTTATGCGCCTGATGTTTCGATGTGCGAGGCGCGCCCTCATTAATATTCTCGTGGATTAATGCAAATCCAACGGCTGGTGGCCTCCTTGGAAATTGGTTGGGATTAATGTCGCTGGCAATTCTTCCTTTGAATTATGTGCGGATTAATTCCTACCAACCTTTGCCTTTTATATAAGGCTCTCTGGGGGAATCATTCTCCCACACTTCATGAATACTTAAGTTCAACAGGAACTCTGAGCCCCTAACCCTCTAAACACCTTCGATAACCTTGCCAGGATTGTGATCGGGGCTTAGGGGAATGGGATGGCCTTGGATAAGGGCAAGGGCAAGGAAGCCAAAGGTGTTCCTACCTTCCGACCGAGCAAAAAGGGTGGTCTTTCTTCCTCAACCGAGAACTGTGGCGGTTGTAGATTGCGTCATACTTTCAGCGCGACAAAGCTCGGGCGTTATCCTAGTGGTAGTGTGCTTGGCAGTTAGGGGGGAGGTCCATGAAGAACATAATGCTTTTCTCTGGCACGCATCCATGCCTGCCCTTTAAGCTGGTAGTGACTCGCGCCCAGCTTACCCACTGATGGAGGTTCGCAAGATTACGTCACATTCGGTGCCCAGGTGTTGCCGCCTCCAATGTTTAATTATCATGAGGCTGGGGGAGCATCAAGGGAACATCATGGAATGGGCCATTAGGCGCTTTTGCATTTGCTCCTCTCTTCTCACCGGTACCATCCATACCGGCCCGGGGGTTCTTGGTAGCCTTAAAACAAGCTTGCCTCAGCCTTCCTTTCTAGGGTTAGCTTTTGAACAAGCCATCTGGGCCTCTGTTTGTATAGTTGGCTTTAGAACAAGCCCGTCTAAACCTTTGTTTGTATAATGTACTTTTCCTCTATTTAATAAAAAGGCTACAATGTTTATTCGCTTTTTTCTCTGAATCTTTTATTTTTCTGCAATAATCGTTTCGTGAGCAAATGCGTCGTTGTTTGTTGTTTCTTTTTTTTTTTTTTGATGGGATCGGAATCGGTGCCGTTGGCGGTGACGAAAAACTGACCTAACTTTGTGTAAGTTAGCATCGTAGGAACAATTGTCCCTCTGCTGCTTATAGTGCACAAGTTCTCCCACAGACGGGCCAATTGTAGGGAAAAAAAAAAAAAAAAAAAAAAAAAAAAAAAAAAAAAAAAAGCTTGGGCAATTTACATTTTATACCTAATAATATCCTTACAAAATTTTTTTAAAGAGTTAACAAAATATAAAAATGACTATCAATAGTATATAAATTATATATATAGGAATTATATTATTGTGTGTTTGTTTTACTTATCTTTGTGTTATTTTGTTTTAAATAGCAATGTTATGATTTGAATAATTTTAAAATTATTGAATAAGTATTAATAAGTGTAGTTCATTCTTGATGTAAGTGGTGAATTCAAAGTAATGCATTTTACATTAAGTAATTTGTTGCATGACTTTCCACATGACAAAAACATGTTTTCTTAATAAAAAAAATTTATGTGAAAAATACAGGTCAACCTGGCTGGACTTGCAATCCGATTGATCCAAATTCCTTTTTAATCCACTTAAAATGACCTGTTTTTGACCTGCAACCTGTTTGACCCGCAACTTGATTGACTCGACCCGACCGTTTTGCCATGTCTAAATTCACAAGACCATACATTCATAATACTCCAAATATTATTATTATTTTCTTCTAAAACCCAGAAGGAGAACATTATTGTAGATGAATCTTCTTTATTACGCACAACACACCAAGGAAAAACATACATTTAACCATCATAACGATTACACTGTTCACCGTCAGGTTTTTGAAGACATATACCAATAGGTTTAGGTCTAAGAATCCAAGTACAAGTACTGCATGTGTCATGCTTAGAATCGTACACCATTTGATAGCTGAGTGCTCCTCCTTCCCATCTGAATGAGCAGGAGAGATCTAGAGCAACAATACCGATTTCATATTTGTCACCATAGGGAACGCTATAGGGGTAAAGATCACCCACTTCGGTTCCACATTTGATTGTAACATTCGAGTCTTTCTTACTCACTAAATTATAGATATCAATTGTTGCAGCTTTTGCATTCATAGAGAAGGTAGTAACACTTATAAACAGTGCAAGCAACAACAATGGTGATAAGTTTTTATTGAAATGACTCATTTTGTTTGTCTATAAATGAATAACTGGTGGTGGGTGCAAAACAGAGTTGTTAACATGTTCTTTAAATATAATGTGGCTGTAGATTTGTAGTTCTATTTTGCTTTAAAAAAAATGATAAAATGCAGTTAACATCCGAAGTTTGGTTGGCATGAACTTACATTTCGGGGTTGGTTGGTGTTAGCCCAAATTTTGGGGGTGTTTATAGTATTTTACTTAATTAAGAAAATATGGCAATCTACCTTTTCAGTCAAAAAAAGAAAAAAAAATGGCAATGATTTTAATGTTTATTAAGGCTATATATATATATAATATTTGTTTACAAGTTAGGTAATGCTACATCTAGAAACTATTTTATAACATTTTTACAAATTGTTGATGTGACCAACTCTTACTGATTCTTAGCTCAGATTTCGGGATTGGTTGGTGTTAGCCCAAATTTTGGGAGTGTTTGCTGTATTTGACATATTTAAGAAAACACGGCAATGATTTTATAAATGTTTTTAAGGCCACAAAAAAAAAAAAAAAAAAAATCTGTTTACAAGTTAGGTAATGCTACATCTAGAAACTATTTTACAACATTTTAATAAAATGTTGATGTAACTAATTTTTACTGGTTCTCATCTATGTCCACCATTTATATTACATTTTCACTTACTAATACCACTTAACACATCAGCGGTTTGAAAAAAATGTTATAAAATAGTTTATAACTCTATCATTTTTATGAATTAAAGCGTGCAAGTGCAACACGTATTAGTGTTTGTTAGGAAGGAGTTAAGGAATCTTTGCATGTAACTAATATGTTTAGAAACACTCAAAGGTGTTCCTTATCAATATCTTCTTTAATGAAGAAGCTCGACACAAGCTTAACACAGGCTTGATCTATCGAGATCTACGATTTCAGAATTCCCATGTCTGAAATTTGGCCCATGATGACTTGGATTATTAAGGTTTCTCTCTCTACAACCCTAGATCATATAAAAGGATTATTTTAAAGTCATCAAAGACATAGAGACTCAATTAGAGAACTCATACACTCTGTGAGAAGCTACTGCGTTTGTGCATTTTAGGGTTTTATAACCAACTACTTCGAGATCTTCAACATGCTTTGAAGTGAAGAACTTTGCAGTCAACGACAATCTTTCAATTGCTTGGAGTTAATCATGTACTAGGATCCATGCATGTGAAGAAGTCTTCTACAAGAACAAGTCCAATTAGGGATTGGTGGAAAGGTTCAACTGTAAGTTGGTATTTTGGGATGGTCTATGGGCAGTGGTAACATTCATTATACTTGTAATTGCTTGTTCTTAATTAGTGGATTCTTGGGAGTGGTGACCTAAAATTCACACAATAGGGCTTTTGCCTTGCGAGACGTTTTTTCCATTTGTCAACAAATCACTATATCGTTTAATTTCCACTGCATATTAGTTTATTTGGTGATTTGTTGGTGCCTCCACGATTTACATGTAATTTGACCTAATTAATCAACTTTGGTAATTGAATTAATTAACTGGGGTCAATCTATAACCCAACACAAAAGATATATATATATATATAGAGAGAGAGAGAGAGAGAGAGAGAGAGAGAGAGAGAGGTGTTTTTCTTTTACCAAATGACAGTATCCAATTTTATGCGTTTACAAATTACTAGACTAAAATTCAACATTTACAACTCATGAATAAGTGGAATTGTATTTTTAGGCTATAACCAAGTTTGTAACCAAATTTTCTATAAATAAAAAAAAAAAAAGTATTTCCTTACTAAATTAGATTATAAGTTCCCATAAAAAGAAAAAATTTGACTAAAAGTGTTAGCTTCTGAAATATATATATATATACACACACACACTAATAATACTAAAAACGGCAAATTGAAACATCGGATTTACAAAAAATAAACAACCATAAACAAAATATTTATTTGATAGTTAGGGGAGAGGGGATTTGAATTCTGAATATCATTTGAAGACACTAGCAAGTATTAATCAATTGAGTTACAAGGGGTTTAACTAAACACATGCCATTAAGATCCTCCTCAATTGAAATGAAATATTTCATGATTTAAGTTAAAAATTATATATTTAAAGGTGGCCAACCATCCATACCTAATGGCTGGTCAATAGTTACAACATTCATTCAACTCATTTATATTCCTAGTTCTTCTACGAAAATAAGGTAATTTTTGTTAGGCTAAAATGCAAAACCCACCCTCTAAATTTTACTAAAATTCATTTTAGTCATCTAACTTTGCTTTTGTTTATCTTAGTATGTACTTTAAGTTTCAACTTTATTCAATTAAGGCATTTCTGTCAACTTCTGTTAAAAAATTTAGGAAAATATTTTTCAATCATTAATTGGATTTTTTTTAATTTCAAAATTTTGAAAAAAAAATTAAAGATTTGGAAATTAACCACAACATTTAACATAAATTGATGGAAAGAACTTAATTGAATAAACTTGAAACTTAAAGGATTGAAATGAATGAAAGCAAAGTTAAAACACTAAAATAAATTTAGTGAAACATAAAGGGTGAGTTTTGTATTTTAATCTTTTCCCTAGACATGTTCATAGTTTGGCATTACTGAGTATGTCATTTAATGTAATTTTTTTTTTCAAGCCTTCGGACACATAAAATTTCTCAAAAATTTTCACAATATTTAGAAGTGCTAGCAAGTAAGTGTATAATCTATCCTCCCAGAGCTGGTTCCACAAAAAAAAAAAAAAAAAAAAAAAAAGTAAATGCCAATGTAAAACAGGAAGAATTAAAAAGATTTTTATAATGCAACTACTTGTATAGAAAATTGAGTAGCTACTTTGCAAATAAGAAGACTGAGAATGTAGAAAATTTGATTAAATTTTAGGGGAAATTGCAGTTAACCCACCAGTGGTTTGGCCCATGTTAACAATGCTCACCCTTGGTTTGAAATTTGTCAATTAACCCACCTGAGATGGCCTCCATTAGACCTCTGTTAGCCACCTCTCCTTTTCACCGTTAAAAATAGAGGTAAATGTGTCTTTTTCATTAAATTTTATGTCTCTCGCCTCTTTTCTCTCCTTCTTCTTCTTCTTCACATAAAACTAAAAGAAAAATATCAAAAAACAAGTCAAGAAAAAATTTGTTTCATCATTTTTCATATACATAATTAGTACAAAGTTTTACGAAAGAGGGTAGACAAAGCAAAAAAACCCTCTCTCTAAAACTCTAACCCTCTCTCTTTTGCTGGGTTTTAAAAAAAAAAACCCAGATTTGCAAGTAAAATAAAATTCTTAAAAAAAAAAAAAAAAAAAAACCAGCAATTTAGCAAATCCAACACCACAACCAACTCACTGAACCATCAAATCATAGCCTCACCAAACTACTACCTCCAATATCACCACTGTTGTTAACCACTGCCCAAAACCCCAGATCGGGATGCAAAAAAAAAAAAAAAAAAAAAAAAAAAAAAAAAAAAAAACCAGCAATCTAACATATCCAACACCACAACCAACTCATTGAACCATCAAATCATAGTCTCACCAAACTACTACCTCCAACACCACCACCGTTGTTAGCCACTGCCCAAAACCCCATATCGGGATGCAAAAACAAAGAAATAAGAAAAACCCAGCAATCTAACATATCCAACACCACAACCAACTCACTGAACCATCAAATCATAGCCTCACCACACTACCACCTCCAACACCACCACTGTTGTTAGCCACCGTCCAAAACCCCTAGAAAGTCATTTCATACTTGATATAGAGGAAAACCCAAGCTTCAGCACACCTCCTCCTTGCTTGCAAGTGTTCGGGGATTTCACTTTGGCAATCAAAGTAAAGAGAGAAAGGGATTATGGGTTTGGGGATTTTTGGGGGTTCTAAGGTAGAGAAAGGGAGAGAGCATTTTTCTTTTTTTTAGGGTTTTAATTTTGGCTTATATAGTAAAGAGGAATTTCTAACGGAAATGGTAGAGATGGGTAACAGGGGTCTAATGGAGGCCATCTCAGGTGGGTTAAGTGACAAATTTCAAACCACGGGTGGGCATTGTTAAAACGGGCCAAACCACAAGTGGGTTAACTGTAATTTCCCATAAATTTTATCTACTTATCACCTATTTTTTGTTTTGTACATTTACTAATTGCACACACAACAAGTAAATCAATGCTAAATCTTGTTCATAAGACTATGTTTGTTGTCTAATCTGGCCATCTTTAATTGCATATGAATTGATGTGAAAATACAATTTTCTTGATTAGAGAGGAATTTGAAGAAAAATGTTTTTAGAAGTTTTGAATCGAGTGATTTTTACTTCTTGGTTGTGTTGAAGATTGAAAACTTAAGTACAAAATGGTTTTGAAATCTTTTGGTTGTGTTCATGTGCATTATATTTCATAAAAACTATTTTAAGTTATTTTTCTACAAAATTTCCAAAGTTTTTTAAATTTTCAAAATTTTCACTGGTTCGATCGATCGATCGAAGCTAATTCTCAACCTATCGAAATTGTCCAGTTTTTAGGCCAAAACTCTCTGCCTTATTCGATTCCTATTCGATTGATGCTCGATCGATCGAAATCTTTAAGTGTACCCTTACGATTGCTACTGGATTCTTTTCGACCGATCGAAAATTTGAATATTTCTAATTCTTAAGGGTTTGATAGATCAATTTTGTCCTATTATCTCTCATTTTTCTTCAATCCCTCTCGATTGCTATTAGCTTTCAATTATTTTTTTTATTTTTTTTTTGTCTTTTCCGAGTCAAAGCTTCAAGGGTTTTCATATACAACATTTGGTATGACTCTTTTAACCTTCCTTTTTTTTTATCAAATTATATTCATTCATGCATAAATCATAGATTTTCATAAAATTTTTGAAATTCAAAATTTTAGGGCTTTTGATGATTTTGGGTGTTTTGTGTTAAAATGATTAATGGGTTTTTGTGTATGCATGCTATTAACATGAGTCCTCTGCTTTAATTTCAAAATTTTCATGCTTCTTGAAAATTTTTGAAATAAGGGTTCATGTGTTCTTGAGGAAATTGGTGATTTTGTAAAATTGGGCTAAATTGGGTAAAATCGATCCTTGATGTTGATTGATTGATTAAAATTTGTTTAACACTTATGATAATCAATTGCTCAATTTGTGTTTTTTTGAAAAATAGGGTTTATGTTCTTCATAAATTGGGAATTTTTCATAAAACTTGATTTTGTTGGTCAATTTTCAAAATAATGTGTTTTTGCAAACCTTAATGCTTTAGTTTTATGCATCATTGGAGTCAATGCATCATGCATCAAGTAGATTTCCAAGATTGCATACATATATTTTGTTTTATCTTTCTAATGCAGTCTACCATTAGTTCCTTGTGTCTCTTTTCTATTTTCTGCCTCTTTAGAGCTTAGAAATGGTTCCTAAGAAAACCAAAACCTAAGCCAATAGAGGGAGCCTTTTGATTCCAAATGGTATCCTACTTTGGAAACTATCAAAAGTACGATTCTTTGATCAAGTTTAGGTCCATTTGGTGTGAGAGGAATGTTAATCTAGATGAGTTGGATCTTTTGTCAAGCAAATTCTAGAGTCTTGGGATCGGTTGCCTATCTATACAAGTTTAAAGTCTCCTGCTGTTGCTATAATTAGAGAATTCTACTTTGATTTGTTTGTCCATTCTGTTGTATGCGGTGGTCACTTCTTGACTACTTGGATTCGAGGTGAGGAGTATCAAATCACTAAGAAAGTAGTGGCTGATATTCTCTTTGTCCCTTTTTTTCAGTCGCCTCACATATCCATATTTTGAGTCTCCCTCTCTTGATGATGTCATGTCACTTATGTGTGGCAAAACAATGACATGGGGTACTAAGCCCAGACTTGACTCTCATGAGTTAACTAAAGTTAACTATCTGCTGTTTAGGATTTCTTGCCATAATATCTTTCTGATTTCTCATGTGCATACCATTCTTATCGATAGGAGTATATTCCTTTATGCTTTTATCATTGGTGCTTCTATCTGTCTCCCTTTTCTTTTCATTCAAACTATAGTTGAGGTTTCTATCCTTAGGATCCTAGAATATCTTGAGTTTGAGTGCACCTCCTCTTTTAAGCTTTTTCATCAGATGGCACTCTTAGAAGCTACTTTTCTAAAGCAACGCAGTGCTCAAAAGAAGACAACTAAACCAAGTGAAGTAACTGGAAATAGACAAAAAGTGGAACCTACAGTTGGAGATGAGCATTTTGATCCTACTACAGCTGTTGATGATGAAGATGAGGATGCTGCTATTGCTGGTCCTTCTAGAGCTTCTCCATCTCTTCGCTCTATGCTTGAAAGAGTTCTAGAGACACAGTCGTCACACTATACCATGATGGAGACATTTATGACGACTCAGGCGGCTTGTGGACAGCTTTTGGACTCTTTGATCATTGATGTAGCTGCTTTGAGAGTAGAGTTTATTGAGTATAGGAGTTCTTTTCTACCACATCCACCCTCAGATGATTGAGATGATTGCCTTTGGCAATATGTAACAAAAATGGGGAGTGGTAGTGTGATTGAGTTTTTGTACTTAGGGGGAGATGATGTATGTATTTAGGTGGAGTTTGTTTTATCTTGGAGAATTGTTTTTTTCTTTATAACTTGTTTCATAAACTTGATGATTATTGAGATGTTGATTTCCTTTGGATATCTTGTTTTTATTTTGATCTTGTGATACTAAGTAATGATTATACTGTATTTTCCATACATGCGTTTATGTTTTGTTTTCAGTGTTTTAGGAATTTACAAGTTAATTCTTTCATGAAGCTGTTGCCTATTGTTGCAATTTGTAGATGGTAGATTATGATTGAGTGCTGGGCCCATTCTCCTCTTTTGGTTCAATTTGAACTCTTTTTTAGGGATTTTATGAGTCGAGAATTGCACTTGGACGTATTATAAACTTGTATTCTAAATAAAATCCTTTTTAATTTGATAATTAATTCCTTAAAAGAATAATTATCTGAAAGATAATTATTCTAGAAAAGCTCAATTATCAACAATTCCCTTATTATCTAATTTATTCTATGTAGCCAAGCTTATTTTTTATCAAATCCAACAACCAATCACATAAATTACTTAATGAATTTTAATTGTCGACCAATCAGAATTAATTTTAATTTATAACACGTGATTAGCTTCACCCACATAAAGTGCATGCAAACCGTGAAAACTTGATATTGTGATATCTTTCAATCCGATGGTCCGATTTGGGAATCGGGCATATTGTTGCGATCATTAGAGTCTTAAGATCATTTTTATGATATGTGATGAATGATTTAATGCATGAAATGCAATTATGATTTTTTGGGTATTTAGAATGGTCATTTCAGTCACCTTCCATGGTTAAATTATGAGTGCAAAATTGAGTGTCTACACAATGGTCTTAGAACCAACTCTGAAGTTTGACCAAAGTTTGACCAAGTTAGATCGATTTTGACAAATGTGACCATTTGATTGTCATTGTCCTTTACAAACATAAATATTTCACCACATTCTACCAATCCAAAGGTCAGATTTTAGATCTTAATCTGTCTTATGATGGACACGTGTCGTTGTTTCCACACACTAGGAAACTTTCATTAACCCTATTGACACAATCTGACCATCCAATTAAGCTCAAAATTTTCCAAAACCAATATCTTACTCGACTCTTTCAATATAATGGTCAAAATTTGAATATGAGTTTAGCGCATGATGGATGCATTTCATTGTCTCATATATTGATAAAAACTACCAAATAACCAATAATAACTACTAAAGCCTCCAAAATGACCCATCAAAGCTAGGAAATGATTGAAATACCCATAAACTTATAAAGTAACTAAAATACAACCCAAAACATACAAAATGACGAAAATGCCCCTCAAATCTTCAAAATAATCAAAATACCTTTTACCTCTGAAATGACCAAAATAACCCTTAAGTACTTGGAGGGTCTTGAAAGTTGTTTTGTGTAGTTTTTAAAATTAACAAAAATTTCTAGAGTTTTAAGACAAAATGAGGAAAATTCACCATTCAAAGAAAATAACCATTCTTTACAACCATATGTCTATTGGAAATCACCTTTATTGTGACAGATTTACTTTACCATCGCTAATACCTTCTTATCTTAAGAAAATTTTAACTATTGATGACAACCAAAACATTTGTTGCAAATAACAATGAAATATATGGACTACAATGATGGAAAAAAAAAAACTCTCAAACACATGAAAAATAAGGGCATGAATTCCCTTTTAAGAATTTTACCGTTTTCGACGGCTTAGGTCCAACGCAAATATTATTTATTGGGAGGGATCCAATTGCATCACGAATACATTCTTTTAAGAAAAAAACAAATTAACCATTAACGATGGTTAAAGTGTTCATCATAAATACAAACTTAATTAGAAAAATTGTTAGGACGTATGTGTTTCACATTTTACAAACATATGTCATTATTTTATGTAATTGGCTAATCTTTTGACAAAACGTACTTTACTTGTATTTGGGTAGATCTAGGATGTGTTTAATGCTTCAAGAAACCTTGTTTAAAGCCATGCAAGTTTGTCCAAGAATCAAGTCAGAAAGTGCTATTCATTAAAGCTCGATAGTTAGCATTTATTGAGATTTAAAGAGAGTTGTTTCAACCCAAGGCTCGACTGCTACTCGACAGATAGGGTATCTGTTGAGGTTTATGAAACTCAGTTTTCTATGACTGTTTTTCATCTAATCTGTGAATGTATGTTTGGGCTTTCTTTTCTCCAAACCCTAAACATACATAAGGATTATTTTAAGGGCCGTCAAAGGTTGCACAAGTGTGAAGAAAAGTCTTGTTCATGCAAATTGTGACTAGAATATGCTTTTACATCATTTATGAAATTTTGTGTTACCAAGATTTGCTTTAGCTCAATTTGTTGTATAGTTTATAGTGGTGGAACAACTGAGTGTGTATTTTGGTTTCTGCAATGAAAATAGTTGGTTTAAGATCTATAAAGATGACAAGAATTATCTGCAAAGTTTTGAAGTTTGTTAAATGGTAGGAAACAGAATTCTGTGTTGGGCAATGTTAGGACATATGTGATTCACTTGTTAGGAACATATGTCGCTATTTTATGTAATTGGCTAATCCTTTGACAAAACACACTTTATTTGTAATTGGGTAGATCTAGGTGTTTTTAATACTTCAAGAAACTGTATTTCAAGATCAAGTGTTGAAGTCATCAAGTTGGTCCAAGAAACAAGTTGAGAAATGCAAGTTCATTAAAACTCGACAGCTAGCATGTGTCGAAGGTTAAGAAGCTGTTTAGCCCGTGTGCTTGACACCTGCTCGATAGCTCCTATCTGTCGAGGTTTAAGAATTTTAGAATTCTGATATGATTTTCTTGGGTTCCGTGAATATGTCTTTGGGCCTTCTTTTCTCCTAACCCTAGACATATAAAAGGATTATTTTCAAGGCTGTCAAAGAGTACACAAGTTGCATAAGTTTTGAGAAAAGTCTGTTCAAGCAAATTGTGATCGGAGACAAAGTTTCGCCTTAGTTCATCATTCTTGAAGAAGTTGCTGTGTATGTGCACCATAGGGTTTTATGACCGAGCATCTTCTTGATCTTCATCATTGGGATGAACTAAAGAACTTTGCAGCCAACAATCTTCTCTAGTTGGTGATTGAAGTCGTGTACTGGGATCTGCGCAATTGGTTAGTCATGTACTTCGGAATCGTGCATTAAAAGGAGAAATTGTCACTACAAAACAAGTTCAATTGGGTATTGGGGTAAGGGTTCAACTGTAGTTTGGTATAAGGTACTAGGATTCCTTTACTTGTAACTGCTTGTTGTGATAATAGTGGAATTTCAGGAGTGGTGACCTGAAAATCACTCGGTGGGGTTTTTGCCGTATAGGTTTTCCCCATTCTTAAAAAAATCACTGTGTCTATTTATTTTCCGCTGCATATTTAGTTATTCGGTGATTTATTTGTGCTACCACGCGTTTGTATGTTAATTTGATTAATTAATAAACTTGGCTAATTGATCAATTAATCTATCACAAATGTCTATTCGTTTTTGGCCTATCAAGTGGTATTAGAGCAGGCACACTCTGATTAGTTTTAATCTTTGCTGTGTTGATCCATTGACCCTTGTTTGTCATGAACAGAGGATAGTCATTAATTATACCTCATTTATTTGATGGCATTAACTATGTATGCTAGAAAGTACGCATGATAGTTTTCTTGTAGTCTTTAGATGAGAAGGTATGGCAAGCTATAGAGATTGGCTGGACTAAGCCAAAGGAAGCACCGGCCGATTGGGATGAAACCAAGATCAAGGCGGCAAACTTCAATAGTAGAGCATTGAATGCCTTGTTTAGTGTGGTCACCAATGAGGAGTTCAAGAAGATATCTTCTGCTAAAACTGTTAAGGAAATATGGACCATCCTCTAGATAACCTATGAGGGAACAAAGGTTGTCAAGGATTCAAAGTTTCAGAGGCTCACTACAAGCTTTGAAGAAATAAAGATGAAGAAGGATGAGTTGTTTGATGAGTTCTATCCCAAGCTTAAGGACGTAGTGAACTCAGCCTTCAATCTTGGAGAAACTATTCCTGAACCCAAGATTGTAAGGAAAGTGCTCAGATCTCTACCCGAGAGATTCCATGCAAAGATCACTTCGATCGAGGAATCAAAGGATATTAATAAGATCCCTTTGATAGAGTTGGTTGGCAATCTACAGACATACGAGCTAAGGTTAACCAGGATTAGCAAGTCGGGTAAGGGAAAGAGTATGGCACTGAAGGCTAAGAGTAGTGACACGGATGAGTCTTCCGACGATGAAGATTCCAAGATGAATTCCTACATCACTAGGTAGTTTAAGAAGTTTATAAAGAATGCCAATGGAAAGGGCTTCGACAAGGACCGTAGGCAATCCAGTTTTTCTCAGTTCAAGAGCTAAGACAACGGGAAGAAGGATGCTAAGGATGGCAGTCAGTACACTATTCCCGCCAGACTTAAGTGCTTTAGGTGTCATGGTTTTGGTCACATGAAACAAGAGTGTCCTACATATCTCAAGAGCATTAGGAAGAGTAATGCACTTACTGCTACTTTAAGCGACACTGAGCTTGATGATGATCCCGACAATAAGGATGATGGAATCTTGAATACCTTCACTGCCACAGTCAATCCTACTGAAGGGATTGTTGAAGACGTAGTTGAAGAAGAAGAATTGGTGGATTCTAAGTTTGAGAAGATGGATGATCAAGATGATATCCATACCGCCTATGAGAAACTATACAAGTTGTCTGAGAAACATGAGAAACTCTATAGGCTGGCCACCAAGAAACTCAGTGATGTGAAACTTGACCGTGAAGAGTTGTCCACAAAGTTTGATGAGGCTAATCAGACTATTAGAGCACTGAGGTTTAAGAACAATTTCTTGTGTGAAAAGACCAAAAAGCTTGGAGCGAAGCTGTTTCAAGTTAGAACTCAATTAGAGAGGACTTCAAGTGCGAAGATTGATGAGATGTTTAGCATTCAGAAATCTGTTTCAAATCGAACAGGTTTAGGGTATGGTCTCTCTTCTTCTAATATTGCTTTTGCTAGTACTACTTTTTTTGTTCCTCCTGCTAATAATGTTAATATTGAGAACAATGAGATTAAAACTGAATTAGCTAGTGAGAATTTAGACAATGGTAAATCTATCTTAGGAGCACCCCCTAAGCTTGAAAAGAAAGATGTTAAAAACCCTAGGGCTAAGAAGGCTAACTCTCAAAAGCCTAAACAAAAGAAGCAGCATTTCTGTTATTATTGTGGAGTTGCTGGTCATATTTGACCAAATTGCTAAAAGTGGTTAGCCACTTAACAGAGCAACGACATGAGAGCATCTGGAAGCTAGAATCAGCTTCAATCCTCTCTTGCTCCCCTTGGAGATCTTCAAAACCCTCATGTTCCTTTCGAACTTGAACGGTTTCAATTCTTCCCCCTCACCGCCGGTTCAAGGGTTTAATCAAAGGAAAGGTTCTTCTAAGGTGTGGAAGGAAAATGGCTCCAAGTGATTCTATCACTCACCTCTCTCTCTTCATGTTTTCGTTTTTGCATAACTTATGTGTTTTGCTTTTATTTTGAGTTAGTCTAGTTTTTGCTTTGCTTTGTTTAACAGTTTTTGTTTGTTTTTAGTTTTATTTATTTTTGTTTTCGATATAAAAATAAAAAAAATTGAAAAAAAAATCAGAAAAATACAAAAATTGTGTGTATGTATACATTGGTACTTATGTACCTTGGATGGCCATTAAAACAAAGTTTTCTAAACTTTGTATCTCTTGTAGTTTAGATGAGCATCTCTATGCATAACTAAGCAAGTGAGTTTTGTGGCTCCTATTTGTGATGAGTGAGATTAAGTGATCTCTTGTACTTAACACTAGTATTACTCTTTTTGACAAGTAGGACTAAAAAATCCTAAGAGAAAGGTGTAAATAACCATCTCACCACTATTACTCGCCAATTATGAAAAGACATCTATATGCTTCGGCATAGCAAAAGTGTGATGTCAATGACATTTGTGTGCTTCGGCATAGCAAAATTGGAATGTCAAATATCATTGGGTATTTCTTTTCTTTCTCTTATATGCCCATGCATGATATGCTCAATAAAAGAAAAATATGCAAAGAAAAATAAAAAGCAAAAAGATCAAAATGCTTTAAATATGATTGCAAGCGTGTATTCTAAGAAATGTGAGAGTTATAGGATGTACCTTGAAGGTGATAGTCCCCATCAAACAGTTATGATTGTGTGTGAGTTAAAGTGATTTTTTCATATCCCAAATCGTCATAACATGTATACACTTATGCAACCTTGCGATGTTTTTCACATATAACACGCAGTATTCTTTGCTTCTCTTGATACATGTGTAAATGCAATGTGATTTGGTCATCACAAGGTTTTACATGTATTAATGTATGCTCACTAAACTGTCTCAACTTGTTTTTGAAATGTAAAATTGGTTAGACTTGTTTAGTATGTGTGTGTGTGTGTGTGTGTTTTTGGGATCCATGTGTTTAAAATTATTGTTGAGAGATGATTTTGAGAGCTTAATATGTTGATTGGATCATAGGTTGAGTTGCATGTCTGATTGCATTCATGTCTATGTTTTTCTTTTCTCAAAAAACTATTTTTAAAAGATAGTTCGACAGCTCCTTGACACCTCGCTATTTGTTGAGTTTCTTAAGCTTTTTCTTATCGCAATCTCGACAGCTTCTCGATACCTGGTGGATTGATCGAGAAAGTTCTTGTCTCCTCAATAGCTTCTCAACAGCTGGTGGATCAATCGAGTTTTTATTCTTGTGTCTTTGCTTTGTTCCTCGACACCTTCTCGATAGCTTCATCTGTCGACGTTGTTTTTCTCGACACCTTCCTCGACACATGGCTAGACACTTCTCGACACCTCTATCTGTCAAGATTTACTAAGGTTCTATATATTTTTCCTCGTGCGTTTTGAACCTCATTTCTCTCGATCTCTCTCTCGATACCTTGTTCTGTTCACCTCCTAAACCTCTCTCAACTCACTCCAAACTTGTTCCTCAAGGTTTTTTCAAGATTTTTCAAGTTTTTCTTCACTTGGTAAGCATCTAATCTGTCATTTTCATGTATTTTCATGTTTTGAAACCTAGGTTTTGGGGTTTTTGAGAACTTTTGGGGATTTTCAAAATTGGCGAGTTATTGTTGAAATTTTGGGATGGGTTTTCATTTAAATGAGTTTAAAGTCTCATGCATTACTTCACATTAGCATTATAACAATATTATCATACATTTAGATGTATGCAAATTGATTGTGTGCTGGTAGGATTAGATTGGGCTGAGCCCATGATGCAATTTACTTTGCATGTCACATGTTCATGCATTTTCCATGCAAACGTACTCTTTCTTCTATATACTTTGGAGCTATTCTGATTGTCTCTCTCTCTCCCTCTCTTTCGGTTTACGTTAGTTGTGTTTATGGCACCTAAGCATAAATCTGCTCCATCTCGGAACCCTTTTCGTTGCAGGACATCATCTTTGTCTTCTGATCCTACTCCATCGCATATTTGGTTTCGTGGTGAGGATGCCTATAAGGCTTTCTCGGAGAACTTTTCCCTACGAGGCATTCATTTGGAACGCCAAGTCATTCTGGCGGACTTCATCGACACCGACCTTCCTGATGTCATTCATAGTCGAGGATGGGAATCACTATGTGATGTCTCGATTACCTGTCCTCTCGTGCTTATCTAGGAGTTTTACTCCAACATGCACGAGATTGATCATTTAGTACCTCTTTTCTTCACTTGCGTTCGAGGTACGCACATTCCTATCACATTGCAGCTTGTTACGGATGTGCTTCGAGTTCCTATGATAGAGTTTCTTGACTATCCTCATTGTGAGTGTCTGAGGACTGTGTCCAAGGATGAGCTCAAATTTGCTTTTTGTGAGCATCCTTCCGAGTGGGGTGAGCGCCAGTTCACTTACTATTCAGGCTTTGCAAAAGGCCCTCGGTTTTTTAACATGGTGATGACCTTTGTACTCCATCATCTCTCTCATTATAACTCCATCACAGAGCCTCGTGCTCAGTTTTTGTTGTCCTTCCTTGAGCATCTTACTATAGATTTTCCTTCTCATTTTATTCTTTCTATTATAGATGTTCATTTGGATTCGACGTCTCGTGATAAACTCATCTTTCCTTCTGCTATCATGAGGATTTTACGCCATTTTTCCATCCCTTTTTCTGTGTCTGACCATTTCACTCACATTTGTGCCATAGATGCCGCTATCGTAAAACGTAGTGAGGCGCAGTTTAGGTTGCGACAGGAGTCAGCAGCTCCTCCCTCCCATTTGGCTCTATCTCGATATGCTCCATCCACATCCGCTCCCTCATCTTCTACGAGCGATGTGTCACTCGGAGACATCATGGCTCAGCTTCAGTACATGGATGCTTGCCTTGATACACTCTTTACTGAGTTGTATCAGGTGAACGTTCTTGTTGGCTGTATTGCTAGGCAGTAGGCGACCATGGGTGATTTTGCTTCTGAGGCTTCTCCTCCACCTCCTTATGTGGCTTTTGATTCCGAGGATGAGGATGATGCTGATGGTGATAACGATGATGCTTCTGATGATGATGATGGAGATGCTAGCTTTACCGATGAGATGTCTACTTGACACTCTACCTTTTGTCACTCGTGACAAAAATAGGGAGTAGTTTTGGAATATGAGAGTAGTCATTCTTAGGGGGAGAGTTAATATAAGACCATTTTGTTAGGAGGAGTGTTGATATGAGGGATGTAGTGAGGATTACTTGTATCTTTTTCTTTTCCCTACTTTAGATACATTTATTCTTGTACATTGGGTCTTGTGACCATTTATTGACATACATTGTACTTATTCTCTCTGTATGTGGATGTATGTTTTTTTTTCTTTTACCTACCCCTTACATGTGTTGTTTCTTTTCTCTCTTTATACATATGCTTCTTATTACTTGTATACGATCTATTATTTCTGTTTCACACAAAGATGCCTTGATGAGTTTTGCTTAAAGTGTTTCAAAAATACAGGTTGTCAAAGTCTACTTGCCATAAACTCTCTTTTTGCAAAGTTTTTCAAGAGTTTGTGTTAGGATAGATTTTATTATATTCAACAAGTGAATATGAGTTAAGTGATTCATGACTTCTCTCATATGCTCATTTGTTTGTTGTGGTTTTGTCACGGATTGCCAAAGGGGGAGATTGTTAAGACATATGTGATTCACTTGTTAGGAACATATGTCACTATTTTATGTAATTGGCTAATCCTTTGACAAAACGCACTTTACTTGTAATTGGGTAGATCTAGGTGTTTTTAATACTTCAAGAAACTGTGTTTCAAGATCAAGTGTTGAAGTCATCAAGTCCGTCCAAGAAACAAATTGAGAAGTGTAAGTTTATTAAAGCTCGACAGCTAGCATGTGTTGAAAGTTAAGAAGTTGTTCAGCTCATGTGCTCGACATCTGCTCGACACCTCCTATCTGTCGAGGTTTAAGAGTTTCAGAATTCTAATCTAGTTTTCCTGGGTTCCAAGAATATATCTTTAGGCCTTCTTTTCTCCTAACCCTAGATATATAAAAGGATTATTTTAAGGGCCGTCAAAGAGTACACAAGTTGCACAAGCTTTGAGAAAAGTCTGTTCAAGCAAATTGTGACTAGAGACAAAGTTTCACCCTAGTTCATCATTCTTGAAGAAGTTGCTGTGTATGTGTACCATAGGGTTTTGTGACCAAGAATCTTCTTAATCTTCATCATTGAGATGAACTAAAGAACTTTGTGGCCACCAACCTTCTCTAGTTGGTAATTGAAGTCGCGTACTGGGATTCACACAATTGGTTAGTCATGTATTTGGGAGTTGTGCATCAAAAGGAGAAATTGTCAATACAGAACAAGTCTAATTACGTGTTAGGTTAAGGGTTCAACTGCAGGTTGATATAAGGTACTATGATTCCTTTACTTGTAACCGCTTGTTGTGATAATAGTAGAATTTTGGAAGTGGTGACTTGAAAATCACCCAGTGGGGTTTTTGTGGTTTACATTTTCCCCATTCATAAACAAATCTCCATGTCTATTTATTTTCCGTTGCATATTTAGTTATTTGGTGATTTATTTGTGCTACCACACATTTGCATGTTAATTTGATTAATTAATAAACTTAGCTAATTAATCAATTAATCTATCACAAGGGGTCAATTCGTTTTTGGCATACCAGGCAAGAAGAATAGACAACCACAAAATTTCAAGGGTGGCTAGAGATGATAACCCAGAATGGAAGTGGTGACTAAATGGTATGGATGATATAATGTAATAAGTGCTATTTAGGAATGAAATTTTTTCTTTTCTTATCTTTGAGTTGTTTTAGTAGTTAATATTATTTTTTCACTTTGACATTAGTGAAACTGTTACATCAATTATAAAGTTTATATCTTATTTTTTTATCAACATATTTTATTATATTTTCTCCTTAAAATTTTGATAGAGATGGTAGTAGCTTTAAAGCATACACACGTAATTTCTTCACGTTATTTTTTTCCTATAAAGTTTTTTTTTTTTCCCAAATTGTCACTGTAAGGACTGGATCTGAGCGGTTCTACTTCTGGAAGAGTGGACTTGGATCTAGTTGGCCCAATACAATAAATTTATAGAGAATGGGTTTAAGAACTAGGCCTTAGCACGCAGACAACGCCCAATGTGATATTCGCCACCAACGAACATAGATGAACCGAAATTATCTTAGAAAGTCTGTCCTTGGCTTAGTTCGCGGAGCTTAGAGGTAGTATTTATCCCATGAGAATGGTCCCTACCTTTTGATTTGTTTCTTCCCTCCCTTTCCTCCACTTGTTGATTATCATGCCTCTCTCTGACAAACCGTCCCATTAGCCACCTTACCAAACCCCCTGTGAGTTGCAGCAACTGAAGCAGCATTGCTCAGAGGTCATTTCTCTATTAATGCTGCCGGAACATTAGTCGTGCACATTTAATGTGGAGGTGACAGTTTATTCTGGTCTTGCTCTTCCACCATGCTTCCATGGCTGACATGTTGTACTTGTTCTTTCTCTTTAGATGCCATGGAAGGCTACCTTTGGTGGCCCGTTACTTCCTCCTCCCATAGTCTTGGTTGACCAAGGACAGGGTTGTCCTTGGCAAGGTTCCTGGGCAATTTGGACTTTCACACTTCGTCCTCGGGCGTTTCTTCCTCCTCGGCATGGGCCTTAGGCTTGGTATAAAGTGGGCTAGGGTTACCAAATTCTCTGACCCCATAATCGCCTCTCAAAATCCTGTTGTTTGGCTCCTCGGACGGGGAAGAGGATTTTGATGTCTTCGGGCCTATACCGTGGCTTGTCTAGTCTAGTCCTAGGTCAGCGCTTAGAGTCTTTTCACCTGTCTAATGCGCGTTTCTGGCGCTTTGATTTGCGGTACGCACCCATATTAAATTTTGGCGGCTTTATACTCCCCACGCTTAACGGTGTGATGGTAATCCAACGGCGGGGATCTTTCGCCATTATGGGCAGGAAGCCTTGCACAGTTGTCTTTGGTAAGGGGATAAATATCCATTTGAACCGATTTGCCTCTTCACTTTTGCATTCAAGAGTTCTTATGCACGCACCCCGAATCTGGTTAAGTCTCCAACCCAACTCGCGTCTCTTCGCAACCTAAAAAGCCTGTTCTGATCGCCTTCCTTCATTTCAGTAAGTTTTCTTCTTACCCTATTTTGTGCTTTTCCCTTTCTGATTTTCTTCTCCCTTTATTCCTCTTTTCTTTTTGCTCTTCCCTGAGTCTCTTAGCCATTCTTCAGGATGGGTAGGTTTAAAAAGTTGGTCAAGTCTGAGGTGGCGATAGAGGAATTCATCGCCACTTATAGGATACCTAGGAACGTGGGTCTGAGGTACTGCGAGGAGGGGGATTGGTATATCAGGAGGGAGGTTAGTGAGGTAGTGATTCCCATAATCACCTTCCTTGAAAGTGGTATGAAGATCCCTATGAGGCTAATGATGAGGGGCTACCTTAGGCACTTTCGATTAGCCCCTACCTAGTGTGCCACTAATGTGTTTAGGATCCTGGGTTGCGTGGATTCCTTGAACGAGAAGATGGGGTTGAGGTTAACCTATCACAACGTGAATTAGTGCTACAACCTCCAGCACCTAACGGGTAAGCCCTACTACATGAAGACGAGGGATGATAGAGTTAGACTCATCTAGTGTCTCCCCGAGTCTAGCAAGGGGTTGAATAAGAATTTTCTCATCGTGTCGGGGGAGTGGCATGACGGCCTTCACTGCCTGATAGTAGAGGGGGAGCCAGGTAGGGTACTCGGAATATAGGAAGGTTGATCTGCTATGTTTTATCATTTTGCATTGCTTGGTTGTTAACAAGAACTAGCTTTTTCTTTTGCAGATCCACACGCCTTTGAACGGTACTTCCATTTGGTCAACAAGGAAGACTTAGAAACTGTACTCAGGGTAGAGGTCTTTGTGAACAAGGCTATAACCAGGTTAGAGCCGCTCACAAGATTCTCAGGTACAAACCGATCCAGAAGTCTTTCTCGGCTCCCAGATATGTGATCAGAACCAAGGACCTTAGGCTTCGCCAAATCATTGTGGTGGAGCACAGGTTCTCGTTTTTTGAAGGATCTTCCATCCCAGAAGGCGTCCTGTCGGTATGCACTTCCTCACCCCACCAACGGAGGCCGAGGGAGGAAGTTTGGAAAGAAAGGAAGAAGTAGCTGATTTTGGTCCGTCTGGAGACGAATTTGGTGCATTCGACCAAGTCTATCTATCCGAGGACCCCTCTGGTGACTTGGATGACCCCCATTTATCTAAAGCAGACCTTCTGTCATCAAGGACTGGTACTCAGGCCGAGATAGGTTTCAAGAGACAACCTTAAACAAGCCTGTTCGACCTGTTTAAGGGCCAGCCGGGGAAGGACACGCCTGGGAAGTCACAATCCAAGCTTCCTCCTCCTCTACCTAAGCTTCCTCCTTCCCCACCTAAGTCATTACTTGCGCAGACTATGTCGTCTTCCATTCTGCCGACCACGAACCCTCGGCTCGAGTCCACCGATCTGAAGAGGAAGAGGTCTTCCAAGGGCAAAGACCCAATGGATGGGGGGAGATCTCTTTCCTCTCAAGAGGAAGATGAAGCCCGCCGACCTTCCAAGTAGCTGAGGATCGCTGTTTAGGGCAAGAAAAAAGAGGCCGTTCAGTAATTCGAGCCCCAGGCTTGGATGCCTGCCACCATGCTTCATGGAAAGCCTTTGATGGATGATGCCACCCTTAGGGACTTTCGAGGGGGCGAGGGCGCTCGCGTGGCCGATGCCCTAGAGAGGTCCCTGCTTCTCCCTACTAACATGGCCGAGCTAGGGGGCTTGAGGAGGCAGGAAGTTGCCCTTAACCTCAAGAGGTACATGGGTATGGTAAGACTTCTGATACTTGTGGCTTTGTTGAATTTTATTCCTTAGTTCCAAAATTACGGTGTACTTGTTTTGATTGGCAGGCTGTCCAGGTCACTTTTAGGCTGGAAAAGGAGGCCAATAACTAGGGTAGAGCCCTGGATCTTAAGAAGGCAAGGGAGGACCTGAAGGAGATGACAAGGGCCAGAGACAGCGTGGCATCCGGCCTAGCTGGCACTAAAAAATAGGCCGAGGACTAGACAAGGTGCATGTGGGAGGTTAAGGGTCAGCTGTAGATTGCCAAAGAGCATATCACCGACTTGAAGAAGAAATTGGTTGAGGCAGAGGGAGCCAGAGGTGTTGCCGAGTACGCTAGGGACGAGGCCTTGAGGGCTAAAGTAGAGTCTCAATTTGCGAGGACAGAGGCTAAGAGCTTTAAAGAGCAAGCAGAGCAAGAGGCCTTTGTTGAGGGAATGGCTAAGACCGAGGCTAGTCTCAAGGCTTAAGTACCCGACGTATGCAGACACTATTGCTCCCTGACTTGGAATGAGGCCATTAACCAAGTTAGGGTTGAGGCCTCGTCCAAGCTTAGGAGGGCTGAGAGGGTGTATTATCCCCTCATCATTCATGAGGCTACCTCCGCTGACCCAGAAGCTGGCACTGCCTCTAAAGCGACGGATGAAGGCTAGGAGAGTGCTGCCAACGATCCAATGTCAATTGATAAGCATGCTGAGGAGACTGGGCACTAAGGGACATTGGGAAAAGAGGAAATCAGTAACCCAGCAGTGCCCCAGGATGTGGTGAAGCCTCTTGCTGAATCCCAAGCCACCCCTGTTGACTCCAAGGCTCCCCTCGCCGAGAAGGAGTCCTCCGAAGTTGCCCTACAAGCCAGGAACTTGAGGCATCAAATGAAGCTTCTCGGCAGACCCCTAAGGACAAGCTGCCTGTCAAGTTGAAGAAATAGGTCATCTTGTTGAGCTATCTTATTTCGTCAAGCGGGTCCATTACGGTCTTTTTTTCTTTTCGTTCCATTTTTTTTTTTTGGTCTTGGTGATATGTAATGAAACTGTTTTTTGGCGTAATATATCCAATCATCTGTGTTTATTTCTTCGAACGATGCGTCCCCCTATTTATCTTGCTTTAATGCTTTGCCCAATGATCAGTTGATCCTAGCAGTGTGCCAGTAGTGCTTGGATAATTGAAAACGACGGACCCGCGATGTAAATTTCGCCTCGGGCTTTAACCAAAAACTAAACTATCTCAGCAATGCAACTTATTTCCCCTTTGGATGAGTCACAAAGGATTCTGGTCCACGATGTATACGTTATACAATCATACGTCCTTCGTAAGCTTGCAGAGCCTAAGAGAGCGTTTCAACACTTAGAGTGCTTTAATCGATGGTTATGGGCTCGCTTACGTTTTGCATGTTTATCGAAGTAGGTGGGGGCAAGCGATCCGAGACGCTAGACACCACTCTAGCTGCGTTCACAACTTAGTTGAATGCTTTCACATCGTTTTGTTGAAAGTAGCTAGTTTAGCATTGAGTCTTGTGAGGTAACTAGTTTCCCCGTAGGTTTGAGTCCGAGGACCATGCAAGACCTTGGTTTTGTCTAGTACTTAGTCTTGTGAAGTAACTAGTTTTCCTATAAGTTTGAGTCTAAGGACCATGCAAGACCTTGGTTTTGTCTAGTACTGAGTTTTGTGAAGTCACTAGTTTCCCCACAAGTTTGAGTCCGAGGACCATGCAAGACCTTAGTTCTGTCTAGTACTTAGTCTTGTGAAGTAACTAGTTTCTCCATAGGTTTGAGTCCGAGGGCCATGCAAGACCTTGGTTCTGTCTAGTACTTAGCCTTGTAAAGTAACTAGTTTTCCAAAAGGTTTGAGTCCGAAGACCATGCAAGACCTTTGTTCTGTCTAGTACTTAGTCTTGGGAAGTAACCAGTTTCCCCATAGATTTGAGTTCGAGAACCATGCATGACCTTGGTTTTGTCTAGTACTTAGTCTTGTGAAGTAACTTATTTCCCTATAGGTTTGAGTCTGAGGACCATGCAAGACATTGATTTTGTCTAGTACTTAGTCTTGTGAAATAACTAGTTTCCCCATAGGTTTAAGTTTGAGGACCATGGAAAACCTTGGTTCTGTCTAGTACTTAGTCTTGGGAAGTAACCAGTTTCCTTATAGGTTTGAGTTCGAGGACCATGCAAGACCTTGGTTATGTCTAGTACTTAGTCTTGTGAAGTAACCAGTTTCCCCATAGATTTGAGTCCGAGAACCATGCAAGACATTGGTTCTGTCTAGCTCGTAGTCTTGTGAAGTAACTAGTTTCCCTATAGGTTTGAGTCTGAGGACTATGCAAGACATTAGTTCTGTCTAGCACTTAGTCTTATGAAGTAACTAGTTTCCCCATAGGTTTGAGTACAAGGACCATGCAAGACCTTAGTTCTATCTAGTACTTAGTCTTGTGACGTCATTGGTTTCCCTATAGGTTTGACACCAAGGACCATGCAAGACTTTGGTTCTGTCTAGTACTTAGTCTTGTGAAATAACTAGTTTCCCTTTAGGTTTGACTCTTAGGACCATGCAAGACCTTGATTCTGTCACTTAGTCTTTTCTTGAAGTGACTAGTTTCCTCACAGGTTTGAGTCTGAGGACCATGCAAGCCCTTGATTCTATCTAGTTCTTAGTCTTGTGAAGTAACTAGTTTTCCCATAGGTTTGAGTCCGAGAACCATGCACAACCTCGGTTCTGTCTAGTACTTAGTCTTTTCTTGAAGTGACTAGTTTCCTCATAGGTTTGAGTCCGAGGACCATGCAAGACCTTGGTTCTGTCTAGTACTTAGTCTTGTGAAGTAACTAGTTTCTCCATAGGTTTGAGTCCAAGGACCATGCAAGACCTTGGTTCTGTCTAGTACTTAGCCTTGTAAAGTAACTAGTTTCCCCGAATGTTTGAGTCCGAAGACCACGCAAGACCTTTGTTCTGTCAAGTACTTAGTCTTGGGAAGTAAGCTGTTTCCCCATAGATTTGAGTTTGAGGACCATGCATGACCTTGGTTTTGTCTAGTACTTAGTCTTGTGAAGTAACTTGTTTCCCAATAGGTTTGAGTCTGAGGACCATGCAAGACATTGGTTTTGTCTAGTACTTAGTCTTGTGAAATAACTAGTTTCCCCATAGGTTTCAGTATAAGGACCATGCAAGACCTTAGTTCTGTCTAGTACTTAGTCTTGTGAAGTAACTAGCTTCCCCATAGGTCTGAGTCTGAGGACGATGCAAAACCTTGGTTCTGTCTAGTACTTAGTCTTTGGAAGTAACCAGTTTCCCTATAGGTTTGAGTTCGAGGACCATGCAAGACCTTGGTTTTGTCTAGTACTTAGTCTTGTGAAGTAACCAGTTTCTCTGTTGATTTGAGTCCGAGAACCATGCAAGACATTGGTTCTGTCTAGCTCTTAGTCCTGTGAAGTAACAAGTTTCGTCATAGGTTTGAGACCGAAGACCATTCAAGACATTAGTTCTGTCTAGTACTTAGTCTTGTGAAGTAACTAGTTTCCCCATAGGTTTGAATACGAGGACCATGCAAGACCTTAGTTCTATCTAGTACTTAGTCTTGTGAAGTCATTAGTTTCCTCATAGGTTTGACTCCGAGGACCATGCAAGACTTTGGTTCTGTCTAGTACTTAGTCTTGTGAAGTAATTAGTTTCCTGTTAGGTTTGAGTCTGAGGACCATGCAAGACCTTGGTTCTGTCACTTAGTCTTTTCTTTAAGTGACTAGTTTCCTCATAGGTTTGAGTCCGAGAACCATGCAAGCCCTTGATTCTGTCTAGTTCTAAGTGTTAGGTTCTAAGGTCTTAGGATTTTATGTATTTAGAACTCTAATTTGTAATGTTGGCAAACCATGATCAAAACATTGTATTTAGTCTTATTTAGACTTGCTCAAAGTTGGTTTAATATTGTAAAGTTGGAATCGAGTGGCTGCAGAAGTACTTGGGACTTTCGGCCTGGCTCGATCGATCGAAGAATAGACTCGATCGATCGAAAATCGCACAGGTTGAATTTTTTGCAGAATTTCCAACTCAGCCCTACTTCATTAAACGTTTAGGGTTTTATGTTTTTACCCTAGGTATATAAACTAAACCCTAGCCACGTTTTAGAAGGTCGTCCATATTGTATTGTTGCTCATACATTGCTGTTTTGTGTGAATCTCTTGTGAGATCTTTGAGGAGCTTTCCTTTACACAAAACTTAGGGTTTTCATGGTAGAGATGATTTCAACATCTTGAAGATCATTACCGTTGCAACCATTGGAGCCTTAAGGCGGTTAAAGCAGTATAACAAACATAATTCTTATCACATGTGATTATGCCAATATTCTTAAGGAAAGATTTAACAAAAACAACAAAAGACAAAGATGACAAATAGATAAGTTGACAAATAAGCAGAAAAATTTTCCAAGAATCCATGACAACAGGGGTCAAGGATCAGCTCAGAGATTAAAAATCTCAAACAAAAAGAGCTACCTGCTCTGATACCACTTGACAGGAATTTAGACCCCTTAAACAACCAGATTGCGTAGCCTAGATTAATTAGCCAAGTTGTTACTTAGTCAAATTAAGCAATTCTAGGTTAAAACAATCCAAACAATCATATCAAGAATATAAAGCAGCGAAAAATAAATAACACAAGATATGATCACCCAGGAAACCACACGGTAAAAACCTGGGGAGGATTTGACCCACCGATCCTCAAGGCTAACCTGAATTCACTATGAAAGAATTGAAGTTCATACAAAAGGACTACAAGCTCCCCGCTCGACTTCCTAATGCTACCCACCAGTAGAACTTCCTGACACGACCACGCGCAGGCTCTGAATTCACGGACTACTTCTTTCTTGAATTCCTCAATCAGCTACAAGCTCCCCGCTTGCTTTTCTTTTAAGTTCCAATGGTTGCAAC